>NC_053028.1:240878029-241178029 GCF_003073215.2 Triticum urartu | reverse complement strand
AACTCCATGCAGACATACGATCCTGGTCATGTATATCTTAGCTAACTCAGCACTGCTGTAAGTAGTCTTCACTAGGATGAAATCAGCTACCTTCGTCAAACGATCGACTACAACCCATATCGAGTCATAGCCTGAACGGGTCCTGGGTAATCCTGTGATAAAATCCATGACTAGCTTATCCCACTTCCATTCGGGTCTCGGCAATGGCTGTAGCAATCCTGCTGGCTTCTGATGCTCTGCCTTTACTCTCTGACATACATCACAAACGACTACATACTCCGCAATATCTTTCTTCATTCCAGTCCACCATAAAGTATCCTTCAAATCCAAATATATCTTGGTATTTCCTGGGAGAATCGAGTATGGTGAGTCATGGGCCTCTTGCAGAATCAACTTCCTGATCTCTGGATCACTAGGCACATAAACATGGTCCTCGAACCATAGGGTATCGTGCTCATCCTCACGAAATCCTTTAGCTTTTCCCTTGCTCATTTTGTCTTTAATAGAGGCAATCTCCTTGTCACTCTTCTGAGCTTCTCTGATCTTATCCATCAAAGTAGACTGAACCTCCAATGCTGCTATATAGCCTCTCGGAACTATCTCCAAACATAGCTTGCGAAGATCCTCGGCTAACTCCTTTGGTAAATCTCCGGTCATGAGTGTGTTGACATGGCTCTTGCGGCTCAACGCATCGGCTACTACGTTAGCCTTTCTGGGGTGATAATGCAATCTCATGTCATAATCCTTGATGAGCTCCAACTATGTTCTTTGTCTGAGATTCAACTCCTTCTGCGTGAAGATGTACTTCAAAATCTTGTGATCCGTGTACACCTCACAATGGTTTCCGATGAGAAAATGTCTCCACGTCTTTAAAGCATGCACTACGGATGCTAACTCCAAATCATGTGTAGCATAATTCAACTCATGGGGCTTAAGCTGTCGTGAAGCATACGAAACAACTCTTCCCTCCTGCAGAAGCACTACTCCAAGTCCTCGACGTGAAGCGATGCAATACACCTCATAATCCTTGCGGTGATCTGGCAGAATCAACACTGGCGAGGTAACCAAACGTTTCTTCAACTCCTGGAAACTGGCCTCACATTCCTCAATCCATTTGAACTTGATATCCTTCTTCAACAACTCCGTCATAGGTTTTGCAATCTTCGAGAAATTTTCAATGAATCTCCGGTAGTATCCTGTGAGTCCAAGAAAACTCCGGATCTCTCCCACTATTGTTGGGGCTTCCCAATTTGTCATAGCGACAACCTTGGTGGGATCTACCGCTATTCCTTCTCCGGATATAACATGTCCAAGGAATCCAACTTCCTTCAACCAAAACTCACATTTGCTGAACTTGGCATATAACTGATGTTCTCTGAGCTTACCAAGTACCAAACGCAAATGTTCTTTATGTTCTTCTTCATTCTTCGAGTAAACCAGAATATCATCAATGAACACTATGACGAATTTATCCAAATACTGCATAAACACTTTGTTCATCATGTTCATAAAATAAGCAGGTGCATTAGTTATACCAAATGACATAACAATATACTCATACAGCCCATACCTTGTGGTAAAAGCTGTCTTAGGTATGTCCTGCTCTCGAATCTTCAACTGGTGGTATCCTGATCGCAAATCGTTCTTGGAAAATACCTTAGCTCCTTGCAATTGGTTAAACAAATCATTGATCATCGGCAGTCGGTACTTATTCTTGATCGTCACTTCATTCAATCCTTGATAATCAACAACCATCCTTAACGATCCATCCTTCTTTTCCACTAGAAGTACTGGTGATCCCCAAGGTGATGAACTTGGGCGAATATATCCCTTATCCAGTAACTCCTTAATCTGCTTCTTAATCTCCTCCAAATCCTTTGCAGGCATTCTATACGGTCTCTTAGATATTGGTCGTGTGCCTGGCAAAAGCTCAATCAAAAACTCAATGTCTCTATCCGGTGGCATGCCTGGCAACTCTTCTGGAAATACATCCGGAAAATCCTTTACCACCGGTACTTCCTCCTGTACAACTCCTGTTAAGAAATTTACTTGTGTCCTCTTCGGCTCATGCCGTGACACATACTTGATCCTTCTCCCTTCCGGGGTGGTAAGCAAAATCGACTTACTGGCGCAATCGATGTTTCCTCCATACATCGACAGCCAATCCATACCTAGAATCACATCCAAACCTTGCAATTCCAGAATGATTAAATCTGAGGGGAAAACATGCCTACCTATAATCAATGGCACTTGAAAACATCCTCGGCTGGCCATATACTCCGCTCCTGGTGAGCTTACCAACATAGGTGTTCTAAGAACCTTGGTGGGCAGTTTATACTTATCCACGAATCCCCTTGATATGTATGAATGCGATGCACCAGTATCAAAAAGAACGATTGCAGTAAAAGACTTAACCAAAAACTTATCGATTGCTGCATCTAGTCGGGCTTCAACCTCCTCCACGTTAACGTGGTTCACCTGTCCCCTGTTGAAAGGGTTCGGCTTCTTCCCAGAGCTTCCATTGCCATTTCCATTCTGGGCTTTAGGACATTCATTGGCATAATGCCCGGTCTTCTAACACTTATAACATGTGACTTGGCTCAGGTCTCTCTTGGCTAGGGTTGATGGGTTGGTACGATTCTGACCGTTGCTTCCCCCATTCCCGTTACCATTCTTGGGGCCATTATGATTATGCGAACTTCCTCCTCCATGGGTATGCTGAAAATGTCCTCCTGATTTCGGGGTAAAACGTCGCTTCTGCTGAGCTCCTGAATTGTATTTCCCTTGTCCATACTTCCTCTTGCGGTTCTCAATCTGTTGCTGCTTCCCTTCAATCATAAGAGCATGATCTACCAAATCCTGGTAGTTGTTGAAAGTTGCTACCATCAACTGCATGCTCAACTCATCATTTGGTCCTTCCAGAAACTTCTCCTGCTTAGCTGCATCCGTAGTAACGTCATCCGGGGCATAACGTGCTAACTTACTGAAGTCATCCACATATTCGCCAACTATCAGTCCTCCTTGGCGCAAGTTGCGAAACTCATGCTTCTTCATGGGCATAGCTCCAGCTGAAACATGGGCAGTATGGAAAGCTTACTGAAACTGATCCCATGTGACAGTGTCTATAGGATAAGTGGCTGTGAAATTCTCCCACCATGATGCTACGGGTCCTTCAAGATGATGTGCGGCAAAACGCACCTTTTCCACATCTGTGCATCCTGCTGTGGTCAATTCCCTCCCTGTCTTGCGGAGCCAATCATCTGCCACTATCGGCTCGGTGCTACTAGAGAACACCAGCGGATTCAGTCTAAGGAAACGGGTTAAGTGATCAACAGGTGGTGGTGGGTTGTTGTTGTTGTTTCCTTGATTCTGATTCTGGACTAGCAACTGCATCAATGCATTCTGCTGCTGGATCAACTGAGTGAGCTCCGGTGGGAAAGCAAATCCATTGTCACATCTCGGAGGCATCTAAGGGTTTAGAAAAGATGAGAATATAGAATAGATTGAGGTCTAGAGAGAAAACACTACCCATATGCACATGAGGCAAATGCAAACAAAATCACTTCATTCAATTCAAAACAAGGGCATACAATCGGTCTAGAACTATCGTTACAAAAGTGTTTGGACTATGCTATATACATGGTGGAATACTACTACTATTATGGTGGTCTACTAGAAAAACTGCTCTGATGAAGACTCCATGATATCCGCTCCAGCTTCATCAACATAGTCATCATCACTGTCATCTGGGTGTGAGTCGGTGTCGTCGATGATGATGTAGTCCTCCGGGCGAATCTCCTTGGGTTCTTCGTCTTCTTCTACTGGTGTGGGGTCTCCCATAAATATTTCGATCTTCTTAATCAGGTCATCATTCTTATCCACTAATACTTCGATTTCCTCTATATAATCTTTGCGTGTAGCCTTGAGTTCTTCCTCCAGCTCCGTGATTCTTGTCATCGCCTTCTTCAGATCTATCATGCATGCGCACATCTGATTCTCCTGACGTCAAATGTGCTGGTTTAACTCCTGGATAAAAGCTACGATTGATCTATCCTTCCTGGTGCTGATCATCTCCCAGTGCTCATCTCGGCGCCCACAAATCTGGTAGATAGTATCCTTGAGATCATTGTGGTAAACTTCTCCAATACGTCCCATGGTGATGTGGGCTGCCATGCTCTTTCCTAGACTCCAGGTTGGTGCATCAAAGGAAAACTCTATGGGCTCGATGACTGGCGCAAACGTCCTTCCTGGAACTTGAACTTGAATCATCCAGCGCTCCTCCTCGGGTAAATTGGCATTTAGGTCCCGGTGAAGCTTGGTACTCCGATGTTCAGGTACTTAGTGACTTCCTTTAGGTGGCGTCCAAAGGGTGTATCTTCATCCGGTTGCGTGAACTTGTTCCTTGCATCCTCCATCCTAAAAGAGTAGAAAAGATGAGAAGTCAGAAATGAGAAGAGAGTAGTGATCTAGGTCTTTTAGCCTAGTGGTCGTGTCCTACAGTCAGCGTGTGCTCTGATACCATCTTTTAGCGACCAGACCTCAAACAGTCTGATCTCTATGCATCAATGTCATCCCTGGATCAGTAATGCTGACACGCACAGTACTTGAAGGATTTATAACCGAGTAGCAATCACACACTTATTACATCGAGTGTCTCAAAATAGAACTTACTACAAATAATATGGCTTAAGGCCATCTAATAACGATAACAGCGGAAGGCTTAGAAGATAAGCGAGTCCATCAACTCAAACGGCATCACTGAGTATAGAACCACGACCTAAAGGCACCTTACTCATCGTCTGAAAAGTCTGCAACATGAACGTTGCAGCCCGAAAACGGGTCAGCACATGGAATATGCTGGCAATGTAACACATAGAGAGTAATGAACAGAAATAGGCTATACTACATGCATATATGGCTGGTGGAAAGCTATATGGTTACAGTTTTGCGTAAAGCCAGTTTTTCCCTACTGCAAAGGAATAAATTTTATTTAGCTATCATGGTGGTTGTTAAACATTGAGAGCGTAGAAACCCTCTCAATCCCAATTAAGCATCAACATTAAAACCCAACAAAATTCATTAAAGTCACATGATGAGATTCACATGATAATCCAAGTACTAGATACTCAAGACTGTCCATAGCCGGGGACACGGCTAACCATGATTAGTTTATACACTCTGGAGAGGTTTGCGCACTTTTCCCCACAAGACTCGATCTCCTCCGTTGGGATTCTCGCACTACATGGTGTTTGAGAAACGGATGACCGGGACATAGTCTTTCAGAAGTGCTAGCACCTTACGATCGGGTAGACCGTTACACCTACTTTCCCCTACATCTGCTAGTCTACCACTGTAAGAGTTCGCACAACTTAATCAACTATGCGAGAGCCCATAGTAGCTTGTGGCTGCACACGGAAGTTTCTAGTATGAATAATCTCATGATCCCTTTGAGCCTGGGTGGCGGTCCATAAAGAACAACAGGCAATCACTGGAATACCCAGGTGCCTCAATCCACCCAGATGTGTATTAAAGTTGCCACCTTAAGTAACCATTAATTAACAATCTCACATCTGTCATGGATACACTCACCCAATCCACGTCTACTAGCATAGCATGGCAATATAATCAAACGTAGAAGTAACTCCCAAGGGTTTGATAATCAAACGGGTAATAGGTACTACCTCATCTACTTTCCCAAAACTCACAATTTAATTAGATCCTAATCATGCAATGTTTGAGGATTGATCTAATGCATAAAAACTGGGTATGAAAGGGACATGATCAAAGTGTTACTTGCCTTGCTGATGATCCGTGAAACCTAGAGATTCGAAGTAGCAAGCGGCGCACTCCAGATACTCTACTGCAAACAAACAAATAAGCATACAATAAGTACTCATCTAATGCACATGTAAAACTCAAATAAGAGATCTAACCAGAAAGTTCAACTTAAGAACTCCGGTTTGCAAAAAGAATCAAATAAAATGAAGCGACGAAAGTCAAATAGCAAAAGAAACAAGCTTCGTTTACTAATCTAGATCTAAGTCAAATTTTACAGAAGCAAAAACTTGTTTGAGTTGGTTAAATGGAAAGAGGGTTTCGAGACGAAACTCTAGGCGCTTGAATCGCCTGATTCTGATAAATGAGCGAAAAGTTAAACTAAAACGAAAATCGGATCAGAAATCGCGATCATAAATAATCGCGGAAAATCCGAGAAAAAGAAGAAAACGACGAACATGCTAACAAACGAACGTTCGCTGTCTGTGGCTAAACGAGGAAAACCGTTCGTTAAAATGAACGTATGGATGAACGTCCGCTAAATAAATTAAACCGGGAAAAAAAACTGATCTAAATAAAGAAAACGACCGCGGTTTTTATAAAAAAAAACGGGCGGTTGACCGGTGAAGACCGGCGGCGGCGGCGGCTACCTCCGGTGGCGGCGAACTCTGGCGGGGCGGCGGCGGCGCGAGCGGCGGCGGCAGCGGGCGGCGGCGGCGGCGGCGGCAGCTCGGGGCGGCGGCGTCTAGGGTTAGGGCGGGGCTGGGCGGCTCGGGCTGGGCTCCCCTGGCTTATAAAGGCCGGCCGTGCTAGAGTCTGGGTCGGGTATGGCCCGACTAGGTCGGTTCGCTTTTTTTAAATAGTTTCACGCAGAAAAACAAATAAAAGAAATACTAAACAGACTCCAAATATCTTGAAATAAATTTTCCCCGACTTCTAAAATCAAGCCGGAGAATATGGACATTTATTTGGGCCTAAATGCAATTTTGAAAAACGCGTATTTTTTCCTAAATTAAATAAAACAGCGAAAAACTCCAAAAATAAAATCTTATTTGATTTTTTATTAAATCCTCAATATTTTTTTTATTTTTGGAAAGTCATTTTATTCCCTCTCACTTATTTTGATAATAGAAATAATTGAAGATAAAATAATTAAATCAAATGATCCTATTTTCAAAAATTTGAGAAAACCCAAATATGAAAATTACGAAATCCTCAACTCTCTCCATGGGTCCTTAAGTTGCGTAGGATTTCTTGAATCAAGCCAAAATGCAAATAAAATATGATGTGCAATGATGATCTATGCATAACATTCCAAATTGAAAATTTGGGATGTTACACTACTCTACCGTCAAGTATTACACTCCGGTATCTCGAGAATATCACCGAACTACATAACTTCTTGTGAGTTCTTCATCAACTATTATTTCTCGATGATTCCAATTTTCTCCGGGTTTTGAGTTATTTGTCACTCAAAACACCGATAACTGAATCGAGTCCGTTCTATGGTTCAACTACTCTTTGTAATCCTTATTACCTGCGATTTGTAATCGCTGATGTCATTCCCATCCGATTGACTACATCATCATCGTCATGTTAAATCTTAAACTGTGCTACCTGGTCCTTATTCCTAGAGCACAACTTTCGATGATGAGCTAAGCTTACATCGATCTTCCTTGTCTAACCGTTTCACCTCAAACAACAAGCTTGATTTCGAGTTTGTGTCGTATCCGTGGTTTCAATAACTTTTCGCTCCATCCTTCCTTTTGCTTGATGTCGTCGATGAGCGATTATATCTTCATGAAACCTCTCGACAATTGTGTCATGATCATGATCAACATTCTGAGCTCTTCTAGGATCAACTGAATTCATGATGGGAAATACCATCCTTTCCCTTGATGATTTGTGTTGTCATCGACCACATTATTGCCTTCCCTCCAACACAAACTTGTTCGTGTTCTATGTTATACATTGAGTTCCTTGCTATCCAGCATTTCTTCTTATTTACCTTGGAGTATTACCATCTTCTATATCAAGAATGTCATGAGGATTACTCCACCTCTTAAGAATTCTTTGTATAGTGATACTTCTCACCATCACCATTCTTTCTTGGTCCCCATGTTGCTTCCAACAAGTGAACGGTGTTGTTTGGATTCTTTCCTTCTAGCAACACTATTTCTTTGAAGTTAATGGTTGACATTTCAATCTTAGATCATTGGTTATCGAATCACCATTATAATATCGGTCATGCTACCTAAGCCCATATTTCGGATGCACCTTTCAACCAATGTTTAAATTGGGTATGTTTTCCTCGAGCATATCTCCTTATATCATTTGACCTGACAAATGCTATCTCTTTGTTCACATGATTGTGGAAATCCATCTTTTGGAAATCTTGATGAATTGTCGTTCAGTTCATCAGCCACCATCTCATCCTATCCTTCGTTTAAGGATGAACTCTTGTTTCGGAACTCACTTCCATAGATCATTTCCGAGAATCTCATAATGTCCTCTCGTCAAATTGTGTTGAACCGTTTCTTCTCAGGCATCCTGAGTCTGAGGTATCGTGACACCAATCGGATCTGAATCTTGGTCAGATATGATGGTTGGGACATATTTCCAAGAGTTATAACATTGGTCTCTACATAACCCGGTAAGGTGGTGTCTTTGCTTAGCACCCCTGGCCAGAGGACCTATTGTTATAGTTTATTTTTAGCAAGGTTAGCCATTCTTCAATGAGGAAATTGTAAGACTTATTCTACAAGTTGATCTTGATGGATCCTTCGTGTATCCGTAGTCCAACCTTTGCTTGAAGACCATGTCAATGCTATCTCGAAGCTTGTCTGTGGTACTCTGATCTTCAATAAGAACATTGGAAGCACAATGCTAAATGTTTCTTGCTCAATTATCCAAACATTGTTGTTTGGGTAATGTCATGAACTTCCTCTCCCCTAACCTAATGGGTTTTCTACAATTATATCCTGTCATGGATATCAAGCTCTGCTTGTCCTTGGGAAGATTATACCCCCTGAATAATGTGTTTAAACACATTTTCCTTTCCATTGTTCTATTTAATCTGATGATCACCTTTTCCTTTCCATTATTTTGTTTAACCTTTCTGGTGATCTATATGATCTAAGCAGTAATATTCTCCTGCTTATGTACACACCTAGGTGTACAATCGTGTCGGTAATACGCTGTTAGTGTTGTTGATGACATTCCGGTAACCGCCGATGGACGAGAACTTTGTCTAATGGTCCGCCTCGTTCAATGAGTAGGAAAATGGTTCTCTTCGTCCCTCGCCCTTGGTATCGACATTGTTGCCAACATAACTGATAGGTTACCCTCTGACATGTCTTGCTATCATGACCGTGCAAGATGTCCATGCCTTTCCTACTTTAAACAACATGGTGGGCCCATAACCCACAGTTCCACATGATCGAAACCTGACTCTCCTGTACACCCTGTTTCCAAAGTTGTTCCTCACGCGTGGCTTTGTAAGTACTTCACGAGCCACCTTCCGAGAGATCATCAATTCTGGTACCAGACACAACACTTATTGTCGTTGCTTTGAACCCTTCACACACTGTTTCAGGCATCGAACGATTGCCTGCCCGATCGAAATTTCACATGATACGTCCTTACTATGCTCTAAATATTTTCTTAAGTTTCAATTCGAGAGTTACTTTTTGCCACCTTCCCCGATGTTATTGACCAGATAGTCAACCTTGCCGAGGCCTGTTCTCTCGGAATACCCTGCCCCCCTTATTCTTTCGTAAGTACGATGGAACCCCCAAAGAAAGGATGCCGACTTCATCTTGATGACCTGAAGCAGAAAAATGAAGACATCAATATAGCGGATTGACCACTTTGAGAGGAGCAACCAAGGCCGAGAAGATTCATTAGAATTTCGTAACCAAACCTTTCCCCCTTAGACCCCCTCTTAAATCTCGGGACGAGATTTCTTGTAGTGGAGAAGAATTGTGACGCCCGGATATTTAAGCTACAGTGAACCTCTGCTAATGATGCCACATCACCTCGATTACTGTTGCTAATCTTGCGTTAGTTCGAAACCGGTTCGAATTCAAATTCAAAATCAAGCAAACAATAAAAGTTTTCAAATTTTAAAATTAAAATGTTCGGGTTGTGCCAAATAATGCGTAGGTAATTATGGAGAAGAAACCACACTTCTATAAAGTATTCAATTGCACTAAAATAAATAAAACAGCAGCTAAACCTATTAAAATGCCCTTTTGAAATTTATAAAAGTGCGAACTAAATATTTTAAATACCAAAATATATTGTGGCGGTGGGCTAATTTGCAACCTCCATTTAGGTACTGTTCTTATAATTTTACAAAACTAATAGTTATTAAAACTATAATACAAAACAGAAAAGTGAAAATAAAATAAAGACAGAAAAGAATAAAAAAAGAAAGGAAAACAGAAACCCCCCTGGGCCGAGTGGCCCAGCTAGCAGGCTGGCCCAACTGGGCCACAACCGCTAGGCCGGCCCACCAACCGCGCCCATATCCTCCCACTACCCAGAAACCCTAACTCCCAACACACCCCACTCCCCCCCGCTGGATCTGGATCGGGGCACGATGCCTCGACCCCATCGCCGCCGCCTGGAGTGCTCCGCCTCTCCATCCTCGTCCTCTCCCTCGCCGGACCTCCCTAAACATCCCCGCGCCCATTGCCCCGTTCCCTGCAAAACTGCGGTGAGGCCCGGCCTCTCCTTCTCTCCCCGTCCCTGCGTCCCGCTTGGCCGCTCGCGCGCTCGCACTCGTGTGCGCGCCTGCAACCGCCTCCCAACCATGCACGCCCGCAGCCCAGCGCATCGCAGCTTGCCGTCCCGCCCGCGCGCGCCACCCCATGCTAACCATGGCCGCGCCCGCTCACTCCGGCCCACCCCTACTTCTCCCTCGCTCTGCTCCGCCTCCGACCGTGGCCAAGCCCGCACCCGCGTAGCACCGCCGCACGCACACAAGGGCCGCACCTGCACGCACTCGCCCTTGCGCCGGCCCGCACCGCTCTCTGCCTGCTCCGTTGCTGTGCTGCTTCCCCTGCTGCGGCCCTGTACACCACCTCACTCGCTGCCCACCCGTCTCGGCTCGCTGCCGCTGGCCCGCCGCGCTGACCGCCCCTCGCTGGCTCTGCCTTGCTGCTGCGCTGCGCCTGCTGCCACCGGCAGCTCGTCCCGGCCGTCCCGCGCCCCGCCTCCCGCCTCTGCCCCCACTGTGCTGCCGTGCCGGCGTGCTCTCCGACCCGCGCGCACCCCACTTGCCTCCCCCACCGCCCTGCATCGCCGGTGCCGCCGCCCTTAGCCGGCGCCGCCCCATTCCGGCCACCCTCGCCACGGTCTCGGTCGTGACCGGCGCCGGCGCCCATCTGCACCACTCGACCCTCTCCTGGGATGGGTGCTCGCATTGCCCAGCGCCCGCTAACCGCGTGCCCGATAGGCCCTTTTAGGCCAATGACATTGGGGCCCCGCCCCAAGAACGTTTTTATAAAAAAAGAAAAATAAAATAAAATAAAAATGAATTAATTAAAATAATAAATAATTAAATAATTAATTAGTGAATTAATTAAGTTAATTAATCCTGTTTAATTAATCTAATCAATTAGTAAAGTTAATTAAACCCTAATTAGACTAAATAGTCAATGACAAACGGGACCCACCTATCAGGTTGACCAGGTCAATTGATGATGTCATGCTGACATCATGATGACGTCAGCAAATACTATTTTGGATAATGTTAAATTAAGTAAATTAAATAAATTCTAAAAATGATTTAAATCTTTTAAAATTAATATAAAATAAAACGTAACTCAGATGGAAAAACTTTGTACATGAAAGTTGCTCAGAACGATGAGACGAATCCGGATACGCAGCCCGTTCATCCACCACGCATCCCAAGCTTAGCAAACACGCAACTTTCCCCCTCCGGTTCATCTGTCTGAAAATGCGAAACACCAGGGTTATTTTCCCAGATGTTTCCCCCCTTCACCGGTACCATCTCATACCGCGTTAGGGCACCCCTAGCACCGCTACTTGTCATGTCATGCATCACTATGCATCTGTTTTCTTAATATTTATTGTTTCTTCCCCCTCTGCTCTCCGATAGACTACGAGATCGGCGCCGCTGCTACCCAGTACGACTACGGTGTTGACGACCCCTCTCTCTTGCCAGAGCAACCAGGCAAGCCCCCCCCCCCCTTGATCACCAGATATCGCTTACTCTTCTCTCTACTGCTTGCATTAGAGTAGTGTAGCATGTTACTGCTTTCCGTTAATCCTACTCTGATGCATAGCCTATCATTGTTGCTACAACTGTTGATACCTTACCTGCAATCCTACATGCTTAGTATAGAATGCAAGTATTCCATCTGTGGCCCTATATTCTTGTCCGTATGCCTTGCTATACAATTGGGCCGTGATCACTCGGGAGGTGATCATGGTATATACTTATATACTTTACATGATACCTGTGGTGACTAAAGTCGGGTCGGCTCGTAGGAGTACCCGCGAGTGATTCACGGATTGGGTCCGAAAGGACGTTTGTCCCGATGGCCCTCTGAGTGGATCTTTCTGGCGGAGCAACAGGGTAGGTTGAGACCACCTAGGAGAGAGGTGGGCCTGGCCTTGGTCGACGTCCGTGGTTATTTCAAAATAACACGCTTAACGAGATCTTGGTATTTGATTTGAGTCTGGCTACTGGCCTGTATGCACTAACCAACTACGCGGGAACAGTTATGGGCACTCGACGTTGTGGTATCAGCCGAAGCCTTCGTGACGTCAGTGACTGAGCGGCGTGCGCTGGATTGGACTGGAACGCCTGCTAGGCTAGGTCTGCTTCCGGCCGCCCTCGCAACGTGCAGGTGTGCAATGGGCGATGGGCCCAGACCCCTGCGCCATAGGATTTAGACCGGCGTGCTGACCTCTCTATTGTGCCTAGGTAGGGCTGCGACATGTTGATCTTCCGAGGCCGGGCATGACCCAGTAAAGTGTGTCCAGACAAAGGGGATCGAGCGTGTTGGGAAATGTGGTGCACCCCTGCAGGGAAGTTAATCTATTCGAATAGCCGTGATCTTCGGTAACAGGACAACTTGGAGTTGTACCTTGACCTTATGACAACTAGAACCGGATACTTAATAAAACACACCCTTCCAAGTGCCAGATACAACCCGGTGATCTCTCTCTAACAGGGCGACGAGGGGAGGATCGTCGGGTAGGATTATGCTACATGATGCTACTTGGTGGACTTACCTTCTGCTCTCTTCTACATGCTGCAAGATGGAGCTGGCCAGAAGCATAGTCTTTGTTAGGACTAGCTATCCGCCTCTTATTCCGGCATTCTACAGTTCAGTCCACATATGATAGCCTTATTCCATTTGATACCAATGCATACATATGTAGTGTAGCTCCTTGCTTGCGAGTACTTTGGATGAGTACTCACGGTTGCTTTGCTCCCTCTTTTCTCCCTTTCTATACCCGATTGCTGCGACCAGACGATGGAGCCCAGGAACCAGACGCCACCGTCGACGATGACTCCTACTACACTGGAGGTGCCTACTACTACGTGCAGCCCGCTGACGACGACCAGGAGTAGTTTAGGAGGATCCCAGGCAGGAGGCCTGTGCCTCTTTCGATCTGTATCCCAGTTTGTGCTAGCCGTCTTAAGGCAAACTTGTTTAACTTATGTCGGTACTCAGATATTGTTGCTTCCGCTGACTCGTCTATGATCAAGCTCTTGTATTCGAGCCCTCGAGGCCCTTGGCTTGTAATATGATGCTTGTATGACTTATTTTATTTGTCGAGTTGTGTTGTGATATCTTCCCGTGAGTCCCTTATCTTGATCGTACACGTTTGCGTGTATGATTAGTGTACGATTGAATGGGGGGCGTCACACCATAAAATTAGTACTAAATTCATAACCAAAGCAAATTACCATGCTGTTTATAGATACTCTCAAAATAATATACGTGAAGCAAGAGAGTTAAACAATTTCTATAAAATAAAGCCACCGTCGTGCTCTAAAAAGATATAAGTGAAGCACTAGAGCAAAATTGCCTAGCTCAAAAGATATAAGTGAAGCACTAGAGCAAAATTGCCTAGCTCAAAAGATATAAGTGAAGCACATAGAGTATTCTAATAAATTTCAAATCAAGTGAGTCTCTCTAAAAAGGTGTGTACATCAAGGATGATTGTGGCAAACTAAAAAGAAAAGACTCATGTCATACAAGATGCTCCAAGCAAAACACATATCATGTGGTTAATAAAAATAGTCTCAAGTAAATTTCTCGATGGATGAAGACGAAAGAGGGGATGCCTTCCGGGGCATCCCTGAGCTTAGGATCTTGGTTGTCCTTTAATATTACCTTGGGGTGCCTTGGGCATCCCCAAGCTTAGGCTCTTGCCACTCCTTATTCCATAGTCCATCAAATATTTACCCAAAACTTGAAAACTTCACAACACAAAACTCAACAGAAAACTCATGAGATCCGTTATTATAAGAAAATAAATCACCACTTTTGGTACTGTTGTGAACTCATTATTTATTTATATTGGTGTAATATCTACTGTATTCGAACTTCTCCATTGTTCATACTCCCCAATACTACCCATAGATTCATCAAAATAGGCAACAACACATAGAAAACAGAATCTGTCAAAAACAGAACAGTGTGTAGCAATCTATAAACCTCGAGTACTTATGTAACTCCAAAAATTATGAAAATTTAGGACAACATATTAAATTTGTATATCAAACTTGTGCAAAAATAATAAGTATTTTATCACTCTTCTGTTAAAGACGAAAATTTTACTAGGTGCAAACGTTTCTGTTTTTTAGCAAGATCAAATCAACTATCACCGTAAGCCATCCCAAAGGTCTTACATGGCACAAAAACTAATTAAAATATAAAAACACATCTAACCAGAGGCTAGATGAAAAGTTTATTGAAAAACAGAACCAATAAAACAAAAGCAAAAATGAAATTGGGTTGCCTCCCAACAAGCGCTATTGTTTAAAGCCCCCAGCTGGGCATATTGCAATGGATCTAGGTATTGTCATCTTTGGTATGCTTTTCCATAGATGTGTTCTAATCGGGAGGTTTTGCAAAGACAACTTGAAACACATTATCCATAGAAATTTTGGCATCATTAAGCTGCCCCTCTATGTATCCCCTTTGGTTCCCAGCTACAACCCAAGAATAGTGTTGATTAACATCATTAAAAGCTTGTTGGATCATATCTAAGACGAGGATTTTCTTTCTGAGTTTTTTTTATCAAAAATTCGGTTGTTTCACAACAAGTGTCTCAAAGTGTAGTCACTATTGTAAAGAATCTCATCTATCACCAGTTTTTCACAGGTCATACCATAATGATCAAAAATTTCCCTTGCTTCCTGTACTATGCAATCAAATTCATTCTTAAGAACTTGGGTAGCTATTTTTTTAGCCTTAGGATCTTTTATCATGGGTAGCTCATAAAACAACCTTTTCAAAGTAGGATGAGTATGAATAAATCTATGCTCAAATTTTAGAAATAGCTTCCGCGTAAGTTTTAGTTCTTTGGAGTATGGGAGCATCATCAAGAGGCAAATTGCCTACCCAATTGAAAAATTCTTGTATATGTTCTTTCCCCATAAAATTCCCTTGTCCCAAAATGAAAGTTTTAACATTCAGATTTCCCGAGCATCCAATTTTAGGAGTCAGGCCATCATCAGTTTCTGCCATGCCAAAATCACTCATGATGATGAGTTAAAGCAAACAAAAGATTGAACGGAAGAAGGGTGAATAAAAAGGCAAATCTTTTTGTATTTTCCTGAAAACATTTTAGAAGTGGGGGAGAGGAAAACGAGAGGAAAATGGCAAATAATGCAATGCAAGAGATGAGAGTTTATGATGGGTACTTGGTAGGCTTGATGTAGACCTGCCCGGCAACGGTGCCAGAAATTCTTCCTACTACTTCTTGAGCTTGCGTTGGTTTTTCCCTTGAAGAGGAAAGGGTGATGCAAGAGACTAGAGATAAGTATTTCCCTCAATTAGAGAACCAAGGTATCAATACAGTAGGAGGTACAAGCAAGGCCCCGATCTATGCACCTACACAAACAATCAAACACTTGAACCCAACGCGATAAAGGGGTTGTCAATCCCTTCACGGTCAATTGCAAAGGTGAGATCCGATAGAGATAGGTATAAAAGATTTCTAAAACGTAAAACAAAATAAATTGCAACAAGATATTTTTGGTATTTTTTTATTTGTAGATCTGAAAATATATAATGGAAAATAGACCCGGGGGCCATAGGTTTCACTAGAGGCTTCTCTCTTGAAGGCAAATAATAGGTGGGTGAACAAATAACTGTCGAGCAATTGATAGAAAATCGCAAAGTTATGACGATATCCAAGGCAATGATTATGCATATAGGCATCACATCCATGTCAAGTAGACCAACTCCTGCCTGCATCTACTACTATTACTCCACACATCGACCGCTATCCAGCATGCATCTAGAGGATTAAGTTCGTAAAGAATGGAGTAACGCCTTAAGTAAGATGACATGATGTAGAGGGATAAACTCAAGCAATATGATGAAAACCCCATCTTTTTATACTTGATGGCAACAATGCAATACGTGTCTCGCTACCCCCACTTTGTCACTGGGTGAAATCATGAAAGATTGAACCCAAAACTAAGCACCTCTTCCATTGCAAGAAATACCAATCTAGTTGGCCAAACCAAACCGATAATTCTAAGAGAAATACAAAGATATCAAATCATGCATATAAGAATTCAGAGAAGATTCAAATAATATCATAGATAATCTGATCATAAATCCACAATTAATTGGATCTCGACAAACACGCTGCAAAAGAAGATTACATCGAATAGATCTCCAAGGACATCGAGGAGAACATGGTATTGAAGAAAAAGAGAGAGAAGAAGTCATCTAGCTACTGGCTATGGACCTATAGGTCTGAGGTAAACTACTCACGCTTCATCGGAAGGGCAATAGGGTTTATGTAGATGCCCTCTGTGATCAAATCCCTGCTACTTCTTGAGTTTGTGTTGGTTTTTCCCTTGAAGAGGAAAGGGAGATGCACGAAAGTAGAGATAAGTATTTCCCTCAGTTTGAGAACCAAGGTATCAATCCAGTCGGAGACAACGCACAAGTCATCAAATACCTGCACAAACAAACAAACAACTTGCACCCAACGCGATAAAGGGGTTGTCAATCCCTTCACGGTTACTTGCAAAAGTGAGATCTGATAGAGATAGATAAATGGTAAAGTAAATATTTTTGGTTTATAGATTAGAAAGTAAAAGATTGCAAGATAGTAAATCAAAAACTAATATGATGGGAAATAGAACTTTATGATGAAAAATAGACCCGGGGGCCATAGGTTTCACTAGAAGCTTCTCTGAATATAGAAAATAATATGGTGGGTGAACAAATTACTGCCGAGCGATTGATAGAAAAGCGCAAAGTTATGATGATATCTAAGGCAATGTTCATGAATATAGGCATCATGCCCGTGTCAAGTAGACCGAAATGATTCTGCATCTACTACTATTACTCCACAAATCGACCACTATCCTGCATGCATCTAGAGTATTAAGTTCATAAAGAATGGAGTAACGCATTAAGCAAGATGACATGATGTAGAGGAATTAACTCAAGCATTATGATGAAAACCCCATATTTTTATCCTCGATGGCAACAATACAATACATGCCTTGCTGCCCCTACTGTCACTGGGAAAGGACGCTGCAAGATTGAACCCAAAGCTAAGCACTTCTCCCATTGCAAGAAAAACCAATCTAGTAGGCCAAACCGAACTGATAGTTTGAAGAGAATAACAGAGATATCAAAGAATTCTGAGGAGATTCAAATAATATTCATAGATAAGGTGATCATAAATCCACAATTCATCAGATCTCGTCATACACACCGCAAAGAAGTATTACATCAAATAGATCTCCAAGAACATCGAGGAGAACATTGTATTGAGAATCAAAGGGAGAGAGAGAGAAGAAGTCATCTAGCTACTAGCTATGGACCCGTAGGTCTGTGGTAAACTACTCACGCTTCATCGGAAGGACAATAGAGTTGATGTTAGAAGCCCTCCGTGATCGGATCCCCCTCCGATAGGGTGCCGGAAAAGGTCCCTAGACGGGATCTCATGGGTACAAAAGGTTGCGGCGGTGGAAAAGTGTTTTCGTGGATGCTCTGTTGGTTTGGGGATATATGGGTTTATATAGGCGAAAGAATTAGGTCAGGGAGTGCATGAGGGGCCCACAAGGGTGGGGGCATGCCCTACTGATACGTCCATTTTGCATCATGCTTTTATATCGATATTTATTGCATTATGGGATGTTATTACACATTATGTCACAATACTTATGCCTATTCTCTCTTATTTTACAAGGTTTACATGAAGAGAGGGAATGCCGGCAGCTGGAATTCTGGGCTGGAAAAGGAGCAAATATTAGAGACCTATTCTGCACAGCTCCAAAAGTCCTGAAACTTCATGGGAGCACATTTCAGAATATATAAAAAAATATTGGGCGAAGGAAGTACCAGAGGAGGGCCACCCACAATCCACGATGGTGGGGGCGCGCCCTACCCCCCTGGGCACGCCCCCTGCCTCGTGGGCCCCCTGGCAGGCCTCCGGTGCCCATCTCGTGAGCTCTCAAGAGAAATTATTATTCAAAATTTTTATGCTCGGCTTTCTCTCCATAATCGTTCCATGCTCGATACTTCTTATACTGTCTCTTTTATGATGAAGACTATTGAATTCAAATGGGATTTATTGGAAATAATTAAATGCAACTCTAAAGATTTGGATCTCGATGAAGGTAAGGAGTTAGGTATAAGACCTAACTTTGATTGTGTTAAATCTTTTATGGAAACCGATGCTTTCCGTGAATTTAGCACTAAATATGGACTTGACTCTGAGATAGTAGCTTCTTTCTGTGAATCCCTTGCTACTCATGTTGATCTCCCTAAGGAGAAGTGGTTTAAATATAATCCTCCCATTGAAGTAAAAGTAGTTGCACCTATTAAAGTTGAAGATAAGACTATCACTTATAATGATTCTGTTGTTCCTACTACTTATATTGAGAAACCACCTTTCCCTGTTTGAATAAAGGATCATGCTAAAGCCTCAACTGTGGTTCGTAAGAGTAATACTAGAACACCTACACCCTCTGAGCAAATTAAAGTTGAACCTAGTGTTTCTATGGTTAAAGATCTCTTGGCCGATAATATTAATGGGCATGTTATTTACTTCTGTGATGAAGCTGCTAGACTTGCTAGACCCAATACAAAAAATAAACATAGACCTGCTGTATGCATTCCTATTATTTCTACTAAAATAGGAGATCATTGCTATCATGGCTTATGTGATATGGGTGCTAGTGTAAGTACAATACCTCATTCCTTATATAAAGAAATTATGCATGATATTGCACCTGCTGAGATAGAGGAAATTGATGTCACAATTAAGCTTGCCAATAGAGACACTATTTCACCAGTTGGGATTGTTAGAGATGTTGAAGTCTTGTGTGGGAAAGTTAAATATCATGCTGATTTTCTTGTTCTTGGTTCCCCATAAGATAACTTTTGTCCCATTATATTTGGTAGACCCTTCTTGAATACTATTAATGCTAGGATAGGTTGCAAAAAGGATGTTGTTACTATTGGTTTGGAGGATATGTCTCATGAGTTTAATTTTGCTAAATTTCGTAGACAACCCCATGAGAAAGAATTTCCTAGTAAAGATGAATTTATTGGTCTTACTTCTATTGTCGTGCCTCCTAATGATCCTTTAGAACAATATTTCCTCGACCATGAAAATGATATGTTTATGAATGAAAGAAGGGAAATAGATGAAGTATTCTTTAAACAGGGACCTATTTTGAAACACAACTTGCCTGTAAAATCCTAGGGGGTCCTCCTCCACCCAAGGTTGATCCCGTGTTTGAGCTTAAACCTTTACCTGATACTCTTAAATATGCTTATCTCGATGAGAAAAAGATATATCCTGTTATTATTAATGCTAACCTTCCAGAGCATGAAGAAAAGAAATTATTGAAAACTCTGAAGAAGCACCATGCTGCTATTGGATATACTCTTGATGATCTTAAGGGCATTAGTCCCACTCTATGCCAGCACAAAATAAAATTGGAGAAAGACGCGAAACCAATTGTTGATCACCAACGACGGTTAAATCCTAAGATGAAAGAGGTGGTAAGAAAAGAAATAATAAAGGTTCTGGAGGCAGGTATAATTTATCCCGTTGCTGATAGTCACTGGGTAAGTCGTGTCCATTGTGTACCTAAGAAGGGAGATATTACTGTTGTTCTTAATGATAAAGATGAATTGATCCCGCAAAGAATTGTTATAGGTTATAGAATGGTAATTGATTTCCGCAAATTGAATAAAGCTACTAAAAAGGATCATTACCCGTTACCTTTTATTGATCAAATGCTAGAAAGAGTATCCAAACATACACATTTTTGCTTTCTAGATGGTTATTCTGGTTTCTCTCAAATACCTGTGTCAAAAGAAGATCAAGGAAAGACAAGTTTTACTTGCCCTTTCGGTACCTTTTATTATAGACGTATGCCTTTTGGTTTATGTAATGCACCTGCTACCTTTCAAAGATGTATGAATGCTATATCCTCTGACTTTTGTGAAAAGATTGTTGAGGTTTTGATGGATGATTTCTCCGTTTATGGAACTTCTTTTGATGATTTCTTAAGCAACCTTGATCGAGTTTTGCAGAGATGTGAAGAAACTAATCTTGTCTTGAATTGGGAGAAGTGCCACTTTATGGTTAATGAAGGTATTGTCTTGGGGCATAAAATTTCTGAAAGGGGTATTGAAGTTGATAAAGCTAAGGTGGATGCTATTGAAAAGGTGCCGTGTCCTAAGGACATCAAAGGTATAAGAAGTTTCCTTGGTCATGCCGGTTTTTATAAGAGATTCACTAAGGACTTCTCTAAAATTTCTAGGCCTTTGACTAATCACTTACAAAAGGATGTTCCATTTGTCTTTGATGTTGATTGTGTATAAGCATTTGAAATACTTAAGAAAGCCATGATTTCTGCACCTATTGTTCAACCACCTGATTGGAATTTACCCTTTGAAATTATGTGTGATGCTAGTGATTATGCTGTGGGGTCTGTTCTAGGACAATGAGTTGATAAGAAATTAAATGTTATCCAATATGCTAGTAAGACTCTGGACAGTGCCCAGAGAAATTATGCTACTACCGAAAAAGAATTTTTAGCAGTTGTATTTGCTTATGATAAGTTCAGACCTTATATTGTTGATTATAAAGTAATTTTTCACACTGATCATGCTGCTATTAAATATCTTATGGAAAAGAAAGATGCTAAACCTAGACTTATTAGATGGGTTATCTTGCTACAAGAATTTGATTTGCACATTATCGATAGAAAGGGAGCTGAGAACCCCGTTGCAGACAACTTGTCTAGGTTAGAGAATGTTCTTGATGACCCACTGCCTATTGATGATACCTTTCCTGATGAACAATTAGCTGTCATAAATGCTTCTCGTACTGCTCCATGGTATGCTGATTATGCTAATTATATTGTTGCCAAATTTATACCAACTAGTTTCACATATCGGATTCGATAGGCAGGGGCACGGATGGTTCGGAGTCCGGAAAAGAGTCTGGCGCCTTGGAATCATGGGCTGCACGAAGGGTTATGCTGGTGTTTGGCTCGATCGCCGTTGAGACTGCAGCCCCTGAGGCGGTGTTTAGCCACCCATCCTCGATTGGCGCAGTTGGCTCCGAGCTAAGGGTCGGAGCTAATGCGGGTGCGGCCTCTGGGGTACTGTTCGGCGGCAGAGCTAGGTCATACCCATCGCGACAGTGCGGCGCGCCCGGCCGTGGCTCGAATCCGTCGAGGATCAAGTAACCACGGGCGTCGGCCATGTAGTTCAAACATCCAAATCTGACCTGATGGCCAGGGGCGTAGCTTTCAATCTGCTCCAGATGGACAAGCGAATTAGCCCGCAGTGCAAAGCCGCCGAATACGAAGATCTGTCCAGGGAGAAAAGTCTCTCCCTGGACCGCATCGCTATCGATGATAGTAGGAGCCATCAAGCCTAACGGCGACGACACAGAGGAACTCTCAATGAAAGCACCAATGTCAGTGTCAAAACCGGCGGATCTCGGGTAGGGGGTCCCGAACTGTGCGTCTAGGCCGGATGGTAACAGGAGGCAGGGGACACGATGTTTTACCCAGGTTCGGGCCCTCTTGATGGAGGTAAAACCCTACGTCATGCTTGATTAATATTGAAGATATGTGTAGTACAAGAGTAGATCTACCATGAGATCAGAGAGGCTAAACCCTAGAAGCTAGCCTATGGTATGATTGTATGTTGTGATTGTTGTCCTACGGACTAAAACCCTCCGGTTTATATAGACACCGGAGAGGGTTAGGGTTACACAAGGTCGGTTACAAAGGAGGAGATATCCATATACGTATTTCCTAGCTTGCCTTCCACGCCAAGTAGAGTCCCATCCAGACACGAGACGAAGTCTTCAATCTTGTATCTTCATAGTCTAACAATCCGGCCAATGGAGATAGTCTGGCTGTCCGGAGACCCCCTAATCCAGGACTCCGACAAGCACTCTTTGAAGTACTTTTGTGTTGGTTGAATAGATGAATCTGAGATTGTGTGATGCATATCGTATAATCATACCCACGGATACTTGAGGTGACATTGGAGTATCTAGGTGACATTAGGGTTTTGGTTGATTTGTGTCTTAAGGTGTTATTCTAGTACGAACTCTATGATAGATTGATCCGAAAGAATAACTTTGAGGTGGTTTCGTACCCTACCACATTCTCTTGGTTTGTTCTCCGCTATTAGTGACTTTGGAGTGACTCTTTGTTGCATGTTGAGGGATTGTTATATGATCAAACTATGTTATTATTGTTGAGAGAACTTGCACTAGTGAAAGTATGAACCCTAGGCCTTGTTTCCTAGCATTGCAATACCATTTGTGCTCACTTTTATCATTAGTTACCTTGCTGTTTTTATATTTTCAGATTACAAAAACTATTATCTACTATCCATATTGAACTTGTATCACCATCTCTTCGCCGAACTAGTGCACCTATACAATTTACCATTGTATTGGGTGTGTTGGGGACACAAGAGACTCTTTGTTATTTGGTTGCGGGGTTGCTTGAGAGAGACCATCTTCATCCTACGCCTCCCACGGATTGAAAAATCTTAGATCATCCACTTGAGGGAAATTTGCTACTGCCCTACAAACCTCTGCACTTGGAGGCCCAACGTCTACAAGAAGAAGGTTGTGTAGTAGACATCACGGGGAGACGCACTTTCGCACGTGCGCTCGCGGCGTCCTTCTCCGGCAGCCGTCGACCTAGTATCGGTCAGCTCCCGTGGTGTCTTCGCTCCCCACTGTTCGCCGGCGCAAGCGATCCAGCAGGTCGCGGCTTCAGCGGTGGGTGAAACACGCGGTGGCCCGCCAGTCGGCCACCCCACTAGTCGTGGCAATTGAGCCCGACGAAACTCTCTACGGCATGTTCGACCTGTCGACTGGATCCGTCGAGACCGCATCCGAATGAGACATCAGCGATCCTACGGCTGAAGTCTTGATGGTCGACGGACCACATAGTCCTCCTGGCTTCCGCCGCGACAGCAGCGGCGATGGTGGCAGCGATCCGTCGCGCGCTCACGAGGAATACCGCCCCGAGACTCTTTCTTCGCAGTAGAGAGAAGAGCTTCGCCGCCGCAACATGGATGCACTTCACATGCCCATCGTAGGGGAAACCTCCGAGGCCCAGGCCTTGGAGGAGGCACGCCTGGCCAATTTGGCTGAGCGCACTCGACTGGAGAACCTTCAGCACGCACTCGACGAGTGTGCACGGCAACGGATCCCTGAGTCCAGTCGATGACAGCTTTTTCCGCCTTAACCTCAGTTATACCGCACTCTGATTCAAAATCTCACAGCTGCAACCTGTATAGCAGTTTTGATTCAGCCTTCCCAGTCGGAGGCTGGTAGAGGTTTGATGCAGATCCGGGTCTTACTCCGGGCAGCAGGAGAGCAGAACACAACAGTATCTCAGTCGCGGAATAGGATTCATATCAGATCTGTGATGGCGGATATAGTCCAGTCGGCCCACAGCCCAAGATCGCCCCTGCGGCGTGAGGGACATGGACATCGGCAGGAGCAATACAGAAAACACAAGCAGTACGATCACCAACTCGGTCGTGATGACCGTCGTCGAGTACCCACACCTCCTACGAGGAGTGGATCATATGTGCCTGGACAATATGATGACAGACGCCCTCGCAGTGGCGAGCAAAGAGTACCAACCGACCCAAGGGAGCCAGGCTTCGATGCGAGATCTATTCTTGTTCAAGGTCTAGTTGACACGAATAGAGCACGCAGAGAGGGCCTTGACAAAGATCACCCGACTGGCAGCAGAGTTCATGTTTCAGGTCTAGAGTGTTTCAGTAGAGCCATCAGAGCCGTAGTGATTCCTCCCAACTTCAGATTGGCGACTCGGGTCAGTAAGTTCACTAGTGAGTCCAAGCCTGACACTTAGCTTGAGGATTATCGAGTGGCTGTACAAATTGGTGGCGGCAACGATGAAGTGGCCATGAAGCATCTTCCTCTGATGTTGGAAGGATTAGCCAGAGCATGGTTGACTCAGTTAGCACCAGGCAGTATATTCAGCTGGGAAGAACTTGCCTGAGTGTTTGTCCAAACTTTTGAGGGTACTTGCAAGCGGCCGGCAGGATTAATGGAATTGCAGCATTGCATGCAAAAACCAAGTGAGACTCTGAGAGATTACATTCAGAGGTGGACCACTCTTCAGCACACAGTGGAAAATGTGTCCCACTATCAAGCAGTTTGCGCTTTCAAGGAAGGTGTTAAAAATCGAGAGCTGGTCCTGAAATTCGGTCGGACAGGAGATATGTATCTGACTCAGACGATGGAAATAGCCACTCAGTATGCTAACGGAGAAGAGGAGGATCGGCTCCGAAGTGGAAAGAGCAAACCAGTCGGTCAGGACACCGGTGGAGGCAACTCCAATCAGAAACAGAAGCATAAAGCTGAACCTGCAGGACATGGTGAAACTACAGCGATGATTCAAGGAAAGTTTAAAGGGAAACCTAAGGGGCCCTGGCCCCTAAGAAAGTAAAAGATGCAACTGGTAACGATGTGATGGATTTGCCATGTCACATTCACACCAAGAAAGACGAAGAAGGCAATCTGATTTATCCCAAGCATACCACTCGACGGTGTTGAGTTCTGATCGAGCAATTCCGAGAGAAACAGCCTAATGAGAAGGAAAAAGAATCTGACAAGGATGAAGATAAAGAGGAAGATGATGGTTTTCTCAATGTCAATTCCACCCTAATGATTTTTGCTGACATTGAGAGCAAAAGTCGAATGAATGTAATCAACAGAGAGGTGAATATGGTTGCTCCGACAACGACAACATACCTGAAGTGGTCACAAACGGCCATCACATTCGACCAGTCTGATCATCCTGCTCGCATAGCCACCCCTGGGAGGCAAGCATTGGTGGTCGACCCAGTTGTTGGAGGCACTAGACTGACCAAAGTGCTAATGGATGGTGGTAGTGGCCTGAATATCCTTTATGCTGAAACCTTGAAGGGGATGGGCATTCCGATGTCCAAAATTAGTGAGAGCAACATGAGCTTTCACGGCGTCATCCCTGGCAAGAAGGCTGAATCACTCGGCCAGATAACCCTTGACGTGGTTTTTCGTGACTCAAAGAATTACCGTAAGGAAAAGTTGACATTTGAAGTAGTGGATTTCCAGAGTGCTTATCATGCTATTATGTGAAGGCCTGCATACGCACGTTTTATGGCTCGACCATGTTATGTGTATCTCAAGTTGAAAATGCCTGGTCCCAGAGGAGTGATCACGGTCACTGGAAATCGGCAGAAGGCAGAGGAATGCTTCCAGAAGGGTTCCAAAATTGCCGATGCACAAATGGCAGGAGTTGAAATGCAAGAGTATCAGAAAAATGCAGATCCGTGTGATTTGCTGCGAGCAAAGAAGCCTGCCACAGATTCTGCATTTTAGTCGTCCGGAGAAATGAAACCGATTCATATTCACCTGACCGATCCTAATGCTGCTCCTACTCATATCTCAACTTCACTCGACAGCAAATAGGAAGAAGTGCTCATCCAGTTGCTCCGTGAGAACTGGGACATCTTTGCATGGAAATGTTCTGACATGCCGGGTCTACCCAGGGGACTGGCTGAGCATTGTTTGCAAGTCGGCCCGAAAGTGAAGCCAGTCAAGGAACATCTTAGACGGTCTGCCGTATAGAAGAGAAAAGCAATTGGCGAGGAAGTGGCTCGGCTCCTAGCAGCTGAGTTCATCCGAGAGATTTACCACTCCGAGTGGCTTGCCAATGTTGTCATGGTCCCCAAGAAAGACGATTCACTTCGTATGTGCATTGACTTCAAGCATATCAATCGGGCCTGCCCGAAAGATCCTTTTCCTTCCCCCCCATATCGATCAAATCGTCGACTCGACTGCGGGGTGTGAGCGTTTGTCTTTTCTAGACGCCTATTCCGGGTATCATCAGATCCGACTGTATGGACCCAGTGAGATAAAAACAACTTTCATCACTCCATTCAGGTGCTTTTGTTATGTCACCATGACATTCGGTCTCAAGAACGTTGGCGCCACATTTATGAGGATGATTCAGAAGTGCCTGCTCACTCAAATTAGTCGGAATGTGGAAGCATATATGGACGACATTGTGGTCAAGTCGCGCAAAGGTTCCGACCTGCTGACTGACCTCGCTGAAACCTTTGCCAACCTAAGAAGGTATGATATCAAGCTTAATCCGTCGAAATGCACATTCGGGTTCCCAGGAGGAACGTTACTCGGTTTCCTCATTTCCGAATGAGGTATCGATGCCAACCTAGAGAAAGTTGGAGCCATACTCCGGATGAAACACCCTGTGCGTGTGCATGATGTTCAGAAGCTTACTGGTTGTTTGGCCGCCTTGAGTAAATTCATCTCTTGCCTCGGTGAAAAGGCACTGCCTCTTTACCGACTGATGAAGAAATCTGATAAGTTCAAGTGGACTCCTGAAGCTGATGCAGCATTTGCAGAACTCAAAACCCTGCTTTCCACCCAGCTGGTGCTCACTGCCCCAATCAACAAAGAGCCTTTATTGCTTTATATTTCAGCCACTGGACAAGACGTCAGTACAGTACTTACGGTCGAGCGGGAAGAAGAAGGAAAAACCTATAAAGTTTAGCGCCCAGTGTATTATATTTCTGCAGTCTTGACTCCATCCAAGCAAAGATATCCTCATTATCAGAAGCTTGTCTATGGGATATACATGACCACGAAGAAGGTTGCACATTATTTCTCCGATCACTCTATTACAGTCGTCAGCGACGCACATTTGTCAGAGATTCTGAACAACAGAGATCCAACTGGTCGAGTGGCAAAGTGGGCGATTGAACTCCTTCCCTTGGATATCAAGTTCGAGGCAAAGAAAGCTATCAGGTCCCAGGAAATAGCAGATTTCCTCGCCGAGTGGGTCGAGCAGCAACAACCGACTTAGATTCACTCGGAGCATTGGACCATGTTCTTCGATGGATCCAAGATGATGAACGGTTCTGGTGCTGGGGTGGTATTAGTATCCCCTCGAGAAGACAGACTCAGCTATGTTCTTCAGATCCATTTTGATTCCTCCAACAACGAAGCCGAATATGAAGCACTTCTGTATGGGTTGCGTATGGCCATTTCACTCGGCGTCTGTCGCCTAATGGTCTACGGCGACTCAGATTTGGTGGTTAGTCAAGTAATGAAGGAGTGGGACGTCAGAAGCCCTGCTATGACTGGTTATTGTAATGCAGTGAGAAAGTTAGAGAAGAAGTTTGATGGGTTAGAGCTCCATCATATACCCCGACTGAAAAATCAAGCACCTGATGATTTGGCAAAGATAGGCTTCAAGCGTGAGACCATTCCCAGTAATGTATTCTTGGAACATCTGCACACGCCGTCTATCCAAGAGGATCCCTTCACGGAAGAGCCCCCACAACCTAAGAGTCCTACTGATCCGACTGAAGTTGAAGTCCCAGCCGTGGTCGACTTGGTCATGGAAGTTTTGGTCGTCATACCCGATTGGACAGTGCCGTACGTCGCGTATGTTCTCAGGAAAGAGCTTCTAGAGGATGAAGAAGAGGCTCGTCAGATTTTCCATCGATCTAAAGCTTTCATAGTAGTGGGTGGACAACTTTACAGAGAAAGTGCTACCGGAGTTGCTCAGAAGTGCATAACACCAGAAGAAGGTCGAGTGATCCTCAACGACATCCACTCGGGGACCTGTGGTCACCATGCGTCCTCTCAGACCATTGTGGCCAAAGCATACCGAGCGGGATTTTATTGTCCACGAGCGAATGAAATGGCAAAAGACATAGTCGACAGATGTGAAGGTTGCCAGTTCTACTCCAACATGTCTCACAAGCCTGCATCAGCCCTGAAGACCATTCCACTCGTCTGGCCCTTTGCTGTCTGGGGATTAGATATGGTTGGACCTCTGAGGACTGGTAGAAGTGGCTACACCCATGTGCTTGTAGCAGTCGACAAGTTCACCAAATGGATTGAAGCCAAGCCTATTAAAAACCTCGAAGCAAGTACTGCTGTTAGCTTCATCAGGGAGTTAACATTCAAATATGGTGTCCGACACAGCATTATCACGGATAATGGGTCGAATTTCGATTCTGATGAGTTCAGAGCCTTTTGCGCTTCCCAAGGCACTCCGGTCGACTATGCTTCAGTCGCCCATCCCCAGTCAAATTGACAAGCTGAAAGAGCGAACAGATTGATTCTCAAAGGACTGAAACCCCGGTTGATGCGTGACCTCAAGCATGTTGCGGGTGCTTGGATTGATGAACTTCCATCAGTACTTTGGGGATTGAGGACAACTCCTAATCATTCGACTAGCCAAACTCCATTCTTCTTAGTCTATGGGGCTGAAGTTGTCCTTCCGAGTGACTTACTTCATAACGCCCCGCGAGTGGAACTCTTCTCAGAAGCCAAAGCAGAACAAGCCTGTCAGGATGTTGTTGACCTTATGGAAGAAGAAATAGAGATGGTGCTGATCCAGTCAACCATCTATCAGCAAGACCTGCAGCGATTCCATGCCAGAAACGTGATAGGACAAGCATTTCAAGAGGGAGACCTGGTTCTTCGAGTAGATCAGCAGAAACTCCACAAGCTCGCTCCTGCCTGGGAAGGTCCCTTCATCATCACCAAAGTACTTCACAACGAGGCTTATCGCCTCTACAATGTGGAGCACAATAAAGACGAGCCACGCGCTTGGAATGTGCAGCTGCTCCGCCCCTTTTATACTTAAGCATTCATATTGTTCTGATGTAATAAGAAATACATTCTAGTTCGATTATGAAAGACACAGTTTCTCAGATGATTGTTGTTCCTTGTTTAAGTGCTCTAAATCCCCCAGTGGGTGCCTTAGCTGCGAACCTGCTTCGCCTAAGTTTCAAAAATCCTACCGAGTGATGAGCAAGTCTCTCACTCGGGGGCTTAGCTGCGAATCTGTTTCGCCTAAGTTTAAAAAATCCTACCGAATGATGAGCAAGTCTCTCACTCGGGGGCTTAGCTGCGAATCCATTTCGCCTAAGTTTAAAAAATCCTACCGAGTGATGAGCAAGTCTCTCACTCGGGGGCTTAGCTACGAATCCGTTTTTCCTAAGTTTAAGAAATACTACCGAGTGATGAGCAAGTCTCTCACTCGGGGGCTTAGCTACAGTTTAATACTCGCCTAAGTTCAAAAAATCCTACCGAGTGGTGAGCAACCCTCTCACTCAGGGGCTTAGCTGCAGTTCAATACTCGCCTAAGTTCAAAAAATCCTACTGAGTGGTGAGCAACCCTCCCACTCGGAAGCTTAGCTGCAGTCCAGTACTCGCCTAAGTTCAAAAAATCCTACCGAGTGGTGAGCAACCCTCTCACTCGGGGGCTTAGCTGCAGTTCAATACTCCCTAAGTTCAAAAAACCCTACCGGGTGATGAGCAAGTCTCTCACTCGGGGGCTTAGCTGCAGTTCAGTACTCGCCTAAGTTCAAAAAATCCTACCGAGTGGTGAGCAACCCTCTCACTCGGGGGCTTAGCTGCAGTTCAATACTCGCCTAAGTTCAAAAAATCCTACAGAGTGGTGAGAAACCCCTCCCACTCGGAAGCTTAGCTGCAGTCCAGTACTCGCCTAAGTTCAAAAAATCCTACCGAGTGGTGAGCAACCCTCTCACTCGGGGGCTTAGCTGTAGTTCAATACTCGCCTAAGTTCAAAAAATCCTACGAGTGGTGAGCAACCCTCCCACTCGGAAGCTTAGCTGCAGTCCAGTACTCGCCTAAGTTTAAAAAATCCTACCGAGTGGTGAGCAACCCTCCCACTCGAAGGCTTAGCTGCAGTCCAGTACTCACCTAAGTTTAAAAAAATCCTACCGAACGGTGAGCAACCCTCCCACTCGGGGGCTTAGCTGCAGTTCAATACTTGCCTAAGTTTAAAAAATCCTACCGAGTGGTGAGCAACCCTCCCACTCGGAGGCTTAGCTGCAATTCTATACTCGTCTAAGTTTGAAACAATTCTACCAAGTGATGAACAACCCTCCCACTCGGAGGCTTAGCTGAAGTCCAGTACTCGCCTAAGTCTTAAAGCTCGCTCCATCCTTACCCGTAAGGACGGCGGGGTGCAGGTCGACCACGATCTGCCGTTGGAGCTTCGCCACAAATACAATGTCCTCTCCATCCTTATTAGTAAGGGCAGCGAGGTGCAGATCGGCCAGGTCGACCATGATCTTCCCTCGAAGCTTTGCTGCAAATACAACGTGCGCTCCATCCTTACCCGTAAGGGCGGTGAGGTGCAGGTCGGCCACGATCTGCCCTCGAAGCTTCGCCACAAATACAATGTCTGCTCCATCCTTATCCGTAAGGGTGGAGGGGTGTAGATCGACCACAACCTTCCCATGATTCACTCGACTGAGCTACATCACAAAGTCAATAGCAACTCAAACTTCAAGAAACAAGTCATGCGCAAAGAGTCAAAAGATTCAAAAGCAACCGAAGTTCAGATAAAATCATAAGGTTCTAGAACACGGATTAAATTACTCGGGCATCAGGCCCGAAGGAGTTTAACGGTAACGAAATCACTCGGCATACCGAGGCAAATTTAAGGCGAGGCATAGAAGTTTGCTCACTCTGCAGGAGGAGGGCTTGTAGGCTCGACGAACTCGTCCAAGTCAATTCCGTCAGCAATCCGAGTGGCAGCAACAATGAAGGATTGCATGAAGGATCGGAAGGCATGCCTTTTGGTATTGGAAACCTTGATCGCTGCCAGCTTCTCTTCTCGGGCTTCCTTGAAGTGGACACGAACCAGCGACAGAGCCACGTCAGCACCGCATCAGGCAGAAGATTTCTTCCATTCTTGCACTCGACCAGGGACCTCATTGAGTCAAGTCATTAGGGACTCGAGGTCATTTTGAAGCGTCGCCCTTGTCCAGAGTGCTGTATCGATACGCGACACCGCCACCTTCAGGCGATCAAGATAGCTCGTAACGCTGGCAACACAGGATTACATTCGAAGCACGTTCATAGCAGCAGCATCACCGACGGGAGAAAGGACGGGGTCCAGACCTGTCTCAACCCGCCCAGTCTCTTCTTCAAAGTTTTGGCAGAATTCTACAAACACAAAGAAATAATGAGTCGAAAAATGCCTGATGAATCGACAATAGCTAAATAGTCGAGCAAAGGGAAATACCTTCGAGCATAAGGAACAACTTTTTGGCAAGTGCCCCCAGATAAGCCTCCAGGTCATTTCTCTTACGAGAAATGCCTTCGATCTTCTCGTTCAAAGCAACTTTATCCTTCTTCAGACGGGTCACTTCTTTGTTGGCCTCGGTGAGAGATGCCTTTAGTTTGGCATTGTCTTTCTCCAGTGCTCCGACTGAAGCCAGCTTCTGTCGGCAAGTGCGGTCTTTTCCTTAGCCTCCTTCTACGCAGCTGCAAGGTCAAGATCCTTTTCCGCCAAGGCTTGCTTCATTTTCTCTGAAGAATGTGCATTCAGGTCAAGGAAAGGAACAAATAGATAATTCAAGAGATGGTCAAGATAAACAGTCTACAGGTCGTTACCTTCCTTACCAGCTACTTCGTCTCGAGCCTTTTTTTAGTTTTGATTGGCCAGCTCCAAATCAAGGTTGAGTTGCCTCTGCTTTTCCTCGAATTTGGTGAACTTGGAGATAAGCTCACAGGATTTCTATAGTCGGCAAAAGATACATCAATGGACAAGATCAAAGATCATTCGCTTCTGAGTGAATAGAATTCTAAGACTACCGCAGAATCAAACATTCTACAGTAGTCTCGGGGACTAAACCCAGTGGGTGCACTTATCGTGCCCCAACTGGTTTCCACTGGACATGGCCTGCCCAGAATGAGTGGAGGAGTTAAAAAAAGAGAGACATACTCAGACCCCAGCCGACTGCCGATAGTCGACTACGGTCTCAGGGACTACACCTAGTGGGTGCACTTAGCGTGCCCCCACTGGTTCGGATTCCACTCGACATAATCCACCAGGACCGAGTGGAAGAGTGAGACAATAAAGACATTTCTTCTCAAGACCTCCGCCGAATCACACATTTGACAGTGATCTCGGGGACTACACCCAGTGGGTGCACTATGCGTGCCCCCACTAAACCAGAACTACAACCGACACAACCTAGTCGACTCGGTATGACCCGGCCGGACTTGGCGGCTCAAAGAGACCCGGCGAGTATTTGATGACTTACTGATGACCCCAATGGCGGGTCAGATGGATGACAAGGCCCAAGGCCGAGAAGGCCGGTTCATGTGATGGTGAGCCGGCTTAAGAGGAAAACATAAGGAATATTCTCCTGCAAAGGAAGCAAGACTAGGACTCCACTTGTAATAGCTTAATCCTAATCCTACTAGAACTAGTCATGTAACCCGCCCCTTCAACATATATAAGGAGGGGTAGGGCACCCCAAGAGGGACAAGAAAATAATAGCTAGGGCTGGACACAAAGGGGGAGCTGGCTTATGCGGCAACTCTCTCATGAGCATATTGAGATCTAGCCACAAACATCATGTAGGGCTATTACCGAATGATGTTTCCCGGGGCCCGAAGCTGTCTAAATCCTTGTCTTGTGTGTTGACCCGCCCTGCATCTCTCATCTCGATCAACCCCTCTCAAGCTACCACAAAGATGCATTGGCCTCATGACTAAGTCCTTACACTAGGACAACTGCCATGACAATTCCACAACAGTTGGCGCCCACCGTGGGGCCTGCGCACGGTGGTGTTGAGTTCTTGGAGGGATCTCTTCAAAGATCGAGAAGCTCACGATATATCAGATAAAAAAGCTCCAGCACGGAAAGCGCGCAGGATAACCAGGAGTCACACAGTCTTGGGCAGGATAGCCCGACACGTTCATCGGTATTATGTTTAGAAGTATGATTAATTTGGAGATTCATGTCTTGAGAAGATCCATCCAAATCCGAGGCGGTCTAGCAAGAGCGGCACGCTACACAAGATCACAAGGATGTCAACTGAAGTTAGGTGTTACTATATCAACATGGGTACGTACGCGTCGTCTTGTGCACCAGCGCTGCTACAGCTTTTATTTTGGAGCACGGGAGGTTGCGTCAAGTTTGAGGCAGCTGTTGGATTGTTTGGCCACAACTCCAGATTTAACCGGTCATTGACTCCTCTCAGGAATACAAAAAACAAGACATCAACTAGTACACCATTATCCACTATGATGTACGGAGGCACTAGTACAAAGTGTTAGTCCAAACTTTATTTTTTACCATAAGATGCCACGGCCGCCAAGGCATATCACTAGTTGCAAAAAGTTGCTACATAGCAGAATACACCGATCTAAGCCGGATTGCTAATGCGTTAAAACAAAGGGAGGGGGAAGACCACGACTTGGGCGTGGATTCATCCAACAAGCCACGACCAGGAAGATGAGACGAACGTGGATTTCTGCAGAATAACCGACCCGGAAACGGACTTCGCGAGTCACCTGAGCCGCCGATTCACCTGCTTCTGCCGATGGGCCGCTTCGGCCGCGCGGCCTTGCCTCACTTGGGGGCCATCAGCCGTATGCTTCTATACTGCTCCACTTGCAAGCTTTTTTCCGCTGATAAACCGGCCGGGCGTCTCTGTCGCCGTACCGTGAGCCGAGTCACTTGCCTGACACCTGCAGTAAACCACAAGTTGTCTCGCCGCAAAGACTAAAGGATCATCTGTCGTCTGGACGAAACAAGTGCTATTTACGTTATTGCTTTTCAAGCACATATTAATTCATCCAAACAAAACTACTTGGCCCTGCTATATTTTATATGCAGGAGAATTATCTATTACAAAGTGGTATTACGCCATGGAGATGGAGGCATGCCAACATCATTCGGCACAGCTGGTCGTCCTTACTCAACGGATTCCCGCACCGGCTTACAACACTGTGGTTATTTCTCGCATCCGCGCCAGCCTACATTGAGGAGGACAACTTGCTCGTCTGCACCGGCTTACAATGTCGCGGCTGACTCATCTATCTGCTCCTGCGGCCAACTCACCCTTTATCTTTGCCTTGGTTTGCAATATTGTTTATGCAGGACAATTGTTCACTGCAAAAGCTATGGCCGTGTCATGGATGTATAGCTCGTGCCATCATGGGTAAAACATCGTGTTCCCTGCCTCCTGTTACCATCCGGCCTAGACGCATAGTTCGGGACCCACTACCCGAGATCCGCCGGTTTTGACACCGACATTGGTGCTTTTATTGAGAGTTCCGCTGTGTGATCGACACAAGGATCGATGGCTCGCCTGCAGATCAACTGCGACTTCGGCATCTTCGTCACCAGCTCGACTGGTCACCTTGGTTTGACCAAGAATTGCGCCCCGTGTTCGGATCACCATGTCCGGACGAGGGCCTTCATCAAACATCAACTCCGATCTTTATCAAGATCACGGAGGAATCATCTATGGAGCTCGGGGGTTCAACGTCAACATTGCCCTCAAGCGACCGTGCTGTTTTTCTGGACAGCGAACTCGTATCTGCCACCACCACCTCCTCGAGTATCGCTTTGACGATCACTTTGGTGGAATTGTGCGGAATTGAGTCTACAACAACCCTGGAAAATTTCGTCGAGTTCCGATGGAGGAATCTCTGGCAATCCACGATATACCGGAGCCCTGTCAAATCTGGACGGGAATTTGGATGAGTTTAGGGCGTGGTGTCCAGCTTCTAGCTCGGACGTCCTTTGGAAGAACCAACCGTTGATTGGCTGCGGAATTCCTATATCTACCACCTCTCAAAATTTCGGCTCGATCCGACCGTCCAAACTCCGGGAACCTTCCGATTAGTGCATCACTTTTCGGATCTGTTTTGTGCGCGAAAACGAATCCGACCCGAGTTCATCTTTTTTATGAACAGGATTTCGGACATCCCTTTTGAAGGATGTTTTGTATGGTGTATTGTGTTTTGTTCCCGAAAACATCCCACTAACTGTAAGATCTTTTGAACATGATCTTCAACATCATGCTGGTGTCAAACCAGTCCAGCAAAATTACTCCACGGCTAACGACCTGCGCTAGACACGGCGTCACTTTGTTGAGCCGAGCTCAACTTCTTCGGATCATCATCTCGGCAAGCCGAACAAGAGCCCGGCATCGCGAAGGATAAATCATCACCAACATCGCCGCCCCACGGATTACACGGAGCGGGCATACCGGCATCGCCGCACGGTCGCTTCATAAAGCCGGCATCGACCACGTCACGACCTGCATCGACAGGGCCGCACTATTGCTTCTTCAAGCTGGTGTCCATCACGCCGACCTACTTCGACTCATCGGCTGACATCGAGGCTTCGACATCTCGGCTAGACTGGGGGCTTCGCCATCTCTTCATCAACCTACTCCAGACACTTCGGCGTCACTAGCCGACCAGCTCCATCACGTTAGCTGGGCCGAGGGCTTTGCCTCGGCGAGTCAACCTTTACCAGCATTGCCATGCCGTCATTTTATCGCCCATCAGGCAATGGGTGTGCGGAGCGGGTCCCAATTTTAGGAATCACCATCCTTCGGATTGCTACAACAAATAAACCAGGTGCTATTAATCCCAGTATTTTTTGCTTGTTTGGGTTCATTTTTCCCAAGGAATTATTACTCTGGTTTGTCTGTCATATGCACACAGGTCTATCAAATGGTGGCTGCATTAACGACAGTCGCATGGTGGTTCGGTCAGTTTCCGTACATAGTCCGGCGAATGCCGCACTCGGAGCTCGGACCGACCTGCGAATTCAGGCTTTGCCACGCCTTTACCGCATCACGCCGACGCCCTGCATCGACTTGACTTCGGCGCCAGGCCATATTTCTTTTATTACTCACTTTGCATAAATTATTTATTATGCAACGGTCTTTTTAATTATCATTATTACTATTATCTCCGGTTTGCACTATTTTTTGTGCACAGAAAAATGATCCGGGGACTTCGGCGTCACTCTGCCGGTCTGCATTGATCGTGCTATGTCACCACTTCGGCGTGTCAAGCTCTCCGCTCCGCCACCTCGGGACCGGCTTGAGGGATGGAACCTTGCCCCGCATCAAGCTCGGACCGCGCCATCAATACCGAACACATTAACCAGCTAAGTCGCTTTCATGCTCAAAGATTTAATTTCTAACTTGCGTTCGGTTCGACCAAGCATTATACTTTTTTGGAAGAAAGTTGCTTCTAAAAAATTTCCTTGTCCAAACTTTGTTTGTGATGCATAAATTCAAATACCCCGTTTACTTGGGGGCTTCCTTTATGAAGCTTTTCCTGTTGCATATGATTATACTTGTACGGCTTCGTTCCTTGTTCGTGTATTATGCCACAATATGCACCACATTGACTTAAGCGATTTGCAAGCTGGGTTGCCTCGCTCCTGTGTTTACCCCTACGTTCCCGATTGTTCGGCTAGGGAGTAAAGGGAGCACCTCTGCGATTGTCACGATCGGGTCACCCGAGCCGGACCTCAGACTGGGTGAGGCCGAAAGCTAGCGCTCTTATAGTTATTCAATGATGTTCGGCACACAACGGAACTCATGAGTACAAAAAATCTATTGCACAAGTATCATAATAACAATGAGCACCGAAGAAAGGTATCGGTGGGGGTACTATTTTCTTCGAATATGCTTCTTACTCTTCGCAGTAATAAAGCATAAGTTCCCTGAGCGCGCTTTGTCTGTTACAGCCTTATGGCCTGATTGCCTGATTATTGGAAACACCATCGATATTCTCGACCGATGGAGTACATAACACTTTTCGGTCCTTAACCGAAGAGGGAGAAGCCGATGGTCGGTTAAGACGCGTTTAAAGTTCGGTTGAACATAGATATGATATAAGTACTTCGGTACATGCAATCATTCTTCTACCCAAGTCACTTGGGGGCTCTTAAGTTTATTTGAGCCGTTTTATAATAAGTGTTCTTCTTCTCAGTCTTTGCAAAGTTCTATTATTATTATTTATCACTCCTTTTTTCGACGCGAGTGTGCGGTCACTAGCCGGGGAGCCTAATTTCTCTCTCAAAGCCGCTACAGTTATTTTGCTAAATTGGCCTAATGAGAAGTACTCCGCCCTCGGGATAGGAGGTTGAAGCCGTAGGCTGACCCGCTCGAAGTCTTGAGATAGGATGTGTAATGTTAAAGGACTACAGAAGCACTTCTTTTTTCTAAGACCAATTTTTGGATTGGCACCGAACACTCGATCTTGTTCGGACGTCATGTTTTTACTGACGTTTCTTGGTTTTCCAAGCTTTTTGGCACTTTTAAACTATTTGTGCTTTTCCTGCATTAGTCTCGCAGTGCAACACCGGACACCTTTAGGGATTCGGCAAAAACATTCTCAGATATTGCTATATATGCATCGGTTTCGAATTGTGTCTTCGGTTAATAGTTGGGTTGCCCGGCTCCTGCACTTGCTTCCTACGTTCCGTTTTGTTCGGCTAGGCGTGCAAAGGGAGAACCACTGCGATTGTGCTTCCAGCTTACATGGTTAAGCACCTCAGTGGAGAAAGCCGAAAACTGACTTTCACAATAAGCGTAAACTGGTCAGCGATCCAATGACTATGTTAAATGATGGACCGTTCATAACATTGGTCGAAGTGTTTACGGCTTGACCCCGACTGTCACCGAACACTACCGGGGGCTATTAACTGGCCTCCCAAACTAAATCCTCAATATTTTCCTCTTACATTAGAGCTGAGGTTTAATGATCATGCTTAGCATGACAACCCAAAGAAAGGAACCGATGGCGGGACTATTTTCTTTGGAAGACATTTCTTCTGTTAAACAGTAATATAACTCTCTGCGTACCTTTGTTTATAAAACCGTATGGCCAGATTGCCTTGTTTGTTGTAAATCTTTGCCCTCATAAAGGCTTTATAAAGTAGGACAAACACTCCTCGGCTACTGGCCGAGGAGGTGGAAGCCGATGGTCGGTCAACAAAGTTTTGTACAATGCGGATCCGAGCATTAATGACGTAAAGTACTTGGATACATAGAGTCATTACACATAATTTGTGATTTTACTATGGATGTTGATCCTTAATTCGGCCACCGGTGCCCGCATTAAGGCTCGGGGGCTACTGGGCTTCGGGCTTATTATTTACAAATATTAAAGGGGCACATCGATCCCCTGATCTGGTGTTGCCACCCGACCAGTGTCTTGGGGGCTACTGCATTGCTTTTCCAATGCAGAAAATTTTATGTGCAATATAGTTTCCGAGGAGATTTTTATCCTCAGGTTGGTCGGCCGCACCCAACCTGAGTCTCGAGGACTGAGCACGCCGCTTTTGGTGTCCTGAAGTATTCTGCCGAGCTTGGACTTGATCCTCAGGCCGATTTTGCAAATCAACCTGAGTCTCAGCGGCTACTAGAATCAGCGGTCTTACGTCATCCTTCAGGTGCATCTCGGGTTTTAGACCAATACACACCTTGAGGGCTACTGGCTATATATCTCGGCAGAGAATAAATTGCACCAATAAAAAATATTCACAAAAATCGGCCCACATTCGGGGTGGTGCACCACCTCGGAAGTAGTCTGGCATAAAGCTCGGGCGCTAGTGGCTGGCTCCCTAGAGGGCATTTCCGGCATTAAGCTCAGCTAAACTCCTTCAAACTTTTTTGAACCAAGGTGATATGAAACCTCGGATATAGTCCAGCATTGGAGCTCGGATACAGTCCGGCGTTGGAGCTCGGATACATAGTCCGGCGTTGGAGCTCGGATACATTCCGGCGTTAGAGCTGGGAAGCGGTCCGGCATTGGTGCTCGGCTGTAAAAGATACCTCGAATACAGTCCGGCGTTAGAGCTCGGACGCAAGAGGACACTGCCTCCCGGGAACAACTTCAAACCCGAGGTGTGGCATAAAAATAAACAAGGCATTGATAAAGGCCGGAAACTTAAAGGGGCTCCTCGGATACCCGACGTGTAAACTCGTCGAATGCATTTCGGCGATCCTCAAGATCGAAGATAAAGAAGATTTGTTGAACCAGTTTTCAAGACCGGCAACCGAAGACGAAGAACAGTTCGGAAGAATCAAGGAGCGTCCCTAACTTGAAGACCGGTTCAGGGGGCTACTGATGGTGTCCTGGACTAGGGGGTACTCACCACGTCGTCTCCCGATCTATTAGATTGGGCCGAGGACCCCCGTGGCCGTATACTCATGGGCCAGTTCGGACGGCTGCCGCATGCAAGGAAGATTCCACAAGACTTGGCGATCAAGACAAGGACTTCTCCCCACCGGCGTATTCGGCTAGGACTCTTGTTATCCTAGGCCTCCGGTGCATTATATAAACCGAGGCCAGGCTAGTCGATAGATATACAATATATACAACAATCATACCATAGGCTAGCTTCTAGGGTTTAGCCTCCTTGATCTCGTGGTAGATCTACTCTTGTACTACCCATATCATCAATATTAATCAAGCAGGACGTAGGGTTTTACCTCCATCAAGAGGGCCCGAACCTGGGTAAAACATCGTGTTCCCTGCCTCCTGTTACCATCCGGCCTAGACGCACAGTTCGGGACCCACTACCCGAGATCCGCCGGTTTTGACACCGACACTCATTTCCAGAATTCGTTTACTTACGGCCCGTTACTGTCATTTTCTGCTTGTGGGCCAAATTAAGCCCGTGGTTACAGTCGGCCCGTTTGTGGTCCGTTAATACGTTGGGCCGTTTTCATAGCGTCATCAAATACGGCCTATTAATGATGGCCCATTACGGTCGGCCCATGAACGGATGATTCCAACTCTAGCCCGTTTATGGCCATAATGCAGCCTGTTATTGGCCCATGTTTGGCCAATCGATCATACGGCCCGTATAAGGCCCATTGATGATACGGCCCGTAGAAGGCCCATTATTTCTACGGCCCATAGAAGGCCTACTGTTTCTACGGCCCGTAGAAGGCCCACTGTTTCTACGGCCCGTAGGAGGCCCAGTGTCACTACAGTAAATATTAGCCCATGGTTATTGTGGCCTAGTTTTTAAAAATAGGTTATTGCAACCACTAGTTAATCGCGGAAAAAGAAGTGCAATGACTACAAGAAAACAAATAAACAAGACAACAAGGAAATAAATAAGCAAGCAACTAACGCTAGGCTATCACGGCTATTACACATATTACATCCACTGGGCATCAAAGTTCGCCACCAGTGCAAATATAGGGAACAAAGCAGCATATCATATACACTGGCCGTCAAAATTGGCCACCAGTGCAAATAAACGCGGCAGCAAAACAAGAGCATAACTGAAACAACTTCAGAAGAGCTCAAGAAACGTTATCCTGCGTATCCACCATGCTGGCAATAAGCTTAGCAAGCTAATTAGCTTTGTCCTGTTTGGCGCTAAAATCCTCCAACGCTTGCTGTTGGACTAGAAAGTATGCATCTGAATGCTCCAGGGACTTCCGCAGTCCTTCCGCTTCTTGTCGCAGCACAGTTGATCGATGTCTTTCATCTTGTAGTTGAGACTCAAGAAACTTAACTGATTCAGATAGTGAGTTTGAATAGCTTGTGCAAGAGGTAGTGGTCAGTAACTCCAACATTAAACCAAGACAGGATGTGTCACTATCCTGAACCTTATCTACATTACTTCCTTTACCGTTGCTTAATAAGGCACTCTTCCCCAATATTCTGCCTGCATTCTAAAAGAAGAAACAAGTAGACACATAACAAGTTTAGCATGTACTAGTATATGAAACTCATTTCGGTGAACCAGTTCATTAGTAAGGTGGACAGGATTAAACTACCAAGTCTTCTATTGCCAAGTACTAGTACATAATAAAAGCATCAAACAAACATATATCTATGTCCTATGGTAGCAATGGAATCTTAAATTAGAGCGGTTGTTCTTCAGGTTTAGGCACTTGTTCTACATGAACAGAGTACACTAAGGCGCAAGAATATAATACTTAAAAATAGAAAATGAGCTCATAGACCTTACCACATTCTTGGTTCGGGACCAGTACAGAACAAGGCGTTCCCGGTCATCGTCCAGTAAATGTGTCTTAGGAGAATGTAAGGGAATTTGATGAGTTCCTTTGCTGGTGAAGTACGTTTTCTTCAGGTAATTCCGATACTGCCACCAAGCATTCTTGAAGATAGCAGAGGTATTAGCACAGGTTACCTCATCCTGAATTTCCAAATCGGTCCTTCTCTATAGAGAAAAATGTGAAAATTTGCTGTATTATAACCATCATGGAGGTATGATGTATGGGACGAAGCAAAGTAATTGCCATGAATAACATTACTTACACATAACTCCTGGACAAACACCTACAACTGGCATTTTCCTTCATCTTCAGTATAATATTTCCAAGATGGGAAGATACACACATACGATTTAACAACATCAAATGTGATAGATGCTAAACTACGACTAGCTGGTTGTGCTTCCTCCACAGGAATAGGCGTACTAACTGGTGGAGTTGGGGTTCGCCGTGATAGTACTGGCCCTTTGGGCACTCGAGCTGCCTTACTAATTGCTCTTGTTTGGGAGCTCTGTGGTGGAGATGGTGTTGTGTCAACAGGACCAGGGTTACTATCGGCTGGGGTTGGGGTTAGATTGGGTGAATGTGATGCCCGGATAATTAGGCTATAGTAATCCCCTGTTAATGATGCCACGTCACCTCTGTCACTGTAGTTAATCTCGGGTTAGTTCAAAAACCGGTCCAAAATTCAAATTCAAAGTTTGGTAGATAATAAAAGTTTTCAAACGTTAAAATAAAAATGTTAGGTTTGTACTAAATATTACGTAGATAAATATGGTGTAGTAAACACATTTTTATAAAATGCCTAAGTAATTTAAAATGATTTAAAACAGAAAAGTAAAGAAATAAAAAAGAAAGAAAATACAAAAGAGAAAAAAAAGAGGAGACCCCCCCCACCCCCGCGCTCACTGAAGGTAAGAACCAGGGCTCAACCCAGCATGGAATAACATAGGAGACAAACGCCACTCAGGAACAGCGGCGCAGATCACCTAATCTCTCCTCACCCCGCACAATACCAAACCAAACACACACCCCTCCGCTCTCTCCCCTCCCCTCGATCCATTCTGGATCGGGATCAGGCCGACGCCCCACGCCCCCCCCACGACGCTGCGCCCCGTCCCCCATCTCCAATCCCGCCACCTATCGCCCCACCTCGCCGGCGTAGAAGGCCATCCCACGTCACGGCCACCTTCTCGCGGCTCCCTGCCATGCTCCGACCCCCTCGCATCGCCAACCTCCTCCCTCGCACCCCGCATCGGACGCCCTTGCCGGAGACCGGCCGTCTCCTCGCAGCACGCCATTGCCTTGTGCACCAAGGCCTCCCCTTCCCCGCGCGCCTGCCGCGCCGGGGCTAGGCTCGCCGCCTTGGCGCTCGTCGGCCATCGCCCATCCTGGCTACCTCATCACCGCCGGACCTCGTCGGGGCTCCACCGGATCGTCCGCGTCTATCTCCTCTGCTCCGCAAATCGTCATCGTCAACCCACCGACGCCCCACTCCCCTGACGCCGACTGCTTCCCCGAACGGCGCCGCCCTCTGCCGCCCCCCACCACCGCGACCCTACCGCCACCTCCCCGAGCCCGCTGCCATGCCCCTCCCGCTACTATGTGAGCCACTGCCTCCCTCTTCCTCCCTCTCCTCCTCCATGCGCGCGTGCCGCCGTCACCGTGCTCGCCCGCTGCATCCTATGGCCACCGTCGTGCCGCACTTGCGCGCTGCGCCACCCGCGGCCTGCGCCTCGCCCCCCAGCGCGCGTCGCCGCCCTGGGCGCGTCCTGCCCTGCGTCGCCGCACCCCCGGGCTCCCCTGCCCGCACTCCGCGGCCGCCATGCGCTCGCACGCTCACTGCCGCCGGCCCTTGCTCGCCCGCTACTGGTGTTCGCCCCGCGGTGCCCCATCGGCCTGCGCCCGCACGCTCACAGGGCTTCGCCCCAGCAACCGCGCCCGTTAGCCCGCTGGACCCCTATGGGCCAATGACAAGGGGGCCCGCCCCAGAACGATTAATAAAAAAATTAAAAATAAATAAATAATAAGTAAATAAAAATGTTAACTAATTAATTAATTAACTAACTAAAGTAATTAAGTTAATTAATCCTGTTTAACTAAACTAATTAAATGGGTTAACTTAATCTAGTAATCAAGCTAATTAACACTGATTAGTTAGTCTGAGCCTATGACGAATGGGACCCACACGTCAATTTGACCTAGTCCACCTTTGACCCTGCTGACTTCATGATGACATCACGCTGACATCATAATAGCTTTTCTAATTAAATTAATAAGATAATTCCAATAATGATTAAATCTTTATAAATTAGTATAAAATAATCCGTAGCTCGGATGAAAAAACTTTGTACATGAAAGTTGCTTAGAACGACGAGATGAATCCGGATACGCAGCCTGTTCGTCCGCCACGCATCCCTAGCATAGCGAACACGCAACTTTCCCTCTCCAATTCATCTATCCAAAAACATGAAACCCCGGGGATATTTTTCCGGATGTTTCCCCCCTTCGCCGGTACCACCTCATACCGCGTTAGGGCACCCCTAACACCGCGTATTATCATGTTATGCCTTGTGATGCTTTGATTGCACTGTTATTTATTGTGTTCCCCTCCGCTACTTCTTTCCGGTAGACCCCGAGACCGCTATCGGTACCCCTGTTGTCGACTACGGTGTTGACGACCTTTCTTGCCAGAGCAACCAGGCAAGCCCCCCCACCCCTTGATCACCAGATATCACCTACTCTCCTCTATGCTGCTTGCATTAGAGTAGTGTAGCATGTTACTGCCTTCCGTTAATCCTATTCTGTTGCATAGCCTGTCATTGTTGCTACAACTGTTGATACCGTACCTGCAATCCTAAATGCTTAGTATTGGATGCTAGTTTACCATCAGTGGCCCTACATTCTTGTCCGTCTGCCATGCTACACTACAGGGCCGTGATCACTTCGGGAGGTGATCACGGGCATATGATATATACTTATACTGCTACATAACTTATGATACTGTTCGGAGATGGGGGCTAAAGGGGCTGGTGGCTCCATCCAGTTAATGGTGGGCCTGAGTTCCCGACGGCCCCCGACTGTTACTTTGAGGCGGAGCGACAGGGCAGGTTGAGACCACCTAGGAGAGAGGTGGGCCTGGCCCTGGTCGGCGTTCGCGGATACTTAACACGTTTAACGAGATCTTGGTATTTGATCTGAGTCTGGCCACTGGCCTATACGCACTAACCATCTATGCGGGGACAGTTATGGGCACTCGACGTCGTGGTATCAGCCGAAGCCTTCGTGATGTTAGCGACTGAGCGGCGCGTGCCGTGTTGGACCGCATAACACAACTTCCTTTGTAATGGAGGTTGCTAGGTCTGCTCTCCGGCCGCGTACGCAACATGCATGTGTGCAATGGGCGATGGGCCTGATACGTCTCTGTCGTATCTATAATTTTTGATTGTTCCATGCCAATATTCTACAACTTTTTATACTATTTTTGGGACTAACATATTGATCGAGTGCCCAGTGTCAGTTCCTGTTTGTTGCATGTTTTTTGTTTCGCGGAATATCCATATCAAACGGAGTCCAAACGGAATAAAAACTGATGGAGAAGTTTTTTGGAATATATATGATTTTTGGGAAGAAGAATCCACGCGAGACGATGCTCGAGGGGCCCACAAGGTAGGGTGGCGCGCCCCTGACCCTCGTGGCCACCCCGTAAGGCGGTTGGTGCCCTTCTTTCGCCGCAAGAAAGCTAATATCCGGATAGAGATCGTGTTAAAATTTCAGCCCAATCGGAGTTATGGATCTCCGGGGAATGTAAGAAACGATGAAAGGGAAGAATCTGAGAACGCAGAAACAGAGAGAGACAGAGAGACAGATCCAGCGTCTCAAGCTTGGGGATGCCCGAGGCACCCCAAGTAAATATTCAAGGAGACTCAAGCGTCTAAGCTTGGGGTTGCTGCAGAGGCATCCCCTCTTCCTTCAACAAATATCGGTATGTTTTTGGATTCGTTTTGTTCATGCGATATGTGCAATCTTGGAGCATCTTTTGCATTTAGTTTTCATTTTTCTTTTATGCACCATGCTGTTATGAGATAGTCCTTGGTTGATTTATAGAATGCTCTATGCACTTCACTTATATCTTTTGAGTATGGCTTTATAGAATGCTTCATGTGCTTCACTTATATCATTTGAAGTTTGGACTGCATGTTTCTCCTTACATAGACAACCGCCATTTGTAGAATGCTCTTTTGCTTCACTTATATTTGTTAGAGCACGTGCATATCTTTTGTAGAAAGAATTAACTCTCTTGCTTCACTTATGTCTATTTAGAGAGATGATAGGAACTGGTCATTCACATGGTTAGTCATAAAATCCTACATAAACTTGTAGATCACTGAATATGATATGTTTGATTCCTTGCAATAGTTTTGCGATATAAAGATGGTGATATTAGAGTCATGCTAGTGGGTAGTTGTGGATTGTAGAAATATTTGTGTTGAGGTTTGTGATTCCCGTAGCATGCACGTATGGTGAACCGTTATGTAACGAAGTCGGAGCATGAGGTGTTTATTGATTGCCTTCCTTATGAGTGGCAGTCGGGGATGAGCGATGGTCTTTTCCTACCAATCTATCCCCCTAGGAGCATGCGCGTAGTACTTTGTTTCGATGACTAATAGATTTTTGCAATAAGTATGTGAGTTCTTTATGACTAATGTTGAGTCCATGGATTATACGCACTCTCACCCGTCCATCATTGCTAGCCTCTTCGGTACCGTGCATTGCCCTTTCTCACCTTGAGAGTTGGTGCAAACTTCGCCGGTGCATCCAAACCCCGTGATATGATACGCTCTATCACACATAAACCTCCTTATATCTTCCTCAAAACAGCCACCATACCTACCTATCATGGCATTTCCATAGCCATTCCGAGATATATTGCCATGCAACTTCCATCATCATCATCTACATGACTTGAGCATTTATTGTCATATTGCTTTGCATGATCGTAAGATAGCTAGCATGATGTTTTCATGGCTTGTCCGTTTTTTTATGTCATTGCTATGCTAGATCATTGCACATCCCGGTACACCGCCGGAAGCATTCATATAGAGTCATATCTTTGTTCTAGATATCGGGTTGTAATATCGAGTTGTAAGTAAATAAAAGTGTGATGATCATCATTATTAGAGCATTGCCCCAGTGAGGAAAGGATGATGGAGACTATGATTCCCCCACAAGTCGGGATGAGACTCCGGACGAAAAAATATAAAAAAAATAAAATAAAATAAAAGAGAAAGGCCAAAAAAAGAGAAGGCCCAAAAAAAGAAAAAAAAGAAAAAAATGAGAGAAAAAGAGAGGAAAGGATGATGGAGACTATGATTCCCCCATAAGTCGGGATGAGACTCCGGACTTTAAAAAAAATAAAAGAGGCCAAAGAAGCCCAAATAAAAAAAGGAGGCCAAAGAAGCCCACCAAAAAAACAAAAAAAATGAGAGAAAAAGAGAGAAGGGGCAGTGCTACTATCCTTTTACCACACTTGTGCTTCAAAGTAGCACCATATTCTTCATATAGAGAGTCTCTTGAGTTATCACTTCCATATACTAGTGGGAATTTTCATTATAGAACTTGGCTTGTATATTCCAACGATGGGCTTCCTCAAATGCCCTAGGTCTTCATGATCAAGCAAGTTGGATGCACACCCACTTAGTTTCAGTTTGAGCTTTCATATACTTATAGCTCTAGTGCATCTGTTGCATGGCAATCCCTACTCCTCACATTGATATCTATTAATGGGCATCTCCATAGCCCGTTGATATGCCTAGTTGATGTGAGACTTTCTCCTTTTTTGTCTTCTCCACATAACCCCCATCATCATATTCTATTCCACCTATAGTGCTATGTCCATGGCTCACGCTCATGTATTGCGTGAAAGTTGAAAAGGTTTGAGAAACGTCAAAGTATGAAACAATTGCTTGGCTTGTCATCGGGGTTGTGCATGATGTGAATGCTTTGTGTGGTGAAGATGGAGCATAGCCAGACTATATGATTTTGTAGGGATGAACTTTCTTTGGCCAAGTTATTTTGAAAAGACATGATTGCTTTATTAGTAGGCTTGAAGTATTATTGTTTTTATGTCAAATGATAGACTATTGCTTTGAATCACTCGTGTCTTAATATTCATGCCATGATTAGACATATGATCAAGATTATGCTAGGTAGCATTCCACATCAAAAATTATCTTTTTTATCATTTACCTACTCGAGGACGAGCAGGAATTAAGCTTGGGGATGCTAATACGTCTCCGTCGTATCTATAATTTTTGATTGTTCCATGCCAATATTCTACAACTTTCATATACTTTTGGCAACTTTTTATACTATTTTTGGGACTAACATATTGATCCAGTGCCCAGTGCCATTTCCTGTTTGTTGCATATTTTTTGTTTCGCAGAATATCCATATCAAACAGAGTCCAAACGGAACAAAAACTGACGGGGATTTTTTTTGGAATATATATGATTTTTGGGAAGAAGAATCCACGTGAGACGATGCTCGAGGGGGCCATGAGGTAGGGGGCACGCCCCAGGGTGTCAGGCGCGTCCCTGACCCTCGTGGCCACCCCACAAGGCGGTTGGTGCCCTTCTTTCGCAGCAAGAAAGCTAATATCCGGATAGAGATCGTGTTAAAATTTCAGCCCAATCGAAGTTACGGATCTCCGGGGAATATAAGAAACGGTGGAAGGGAAGAATCTGAGAATGCAGAAACAGAGAGAGAGAGAGAGACAGATCCAATCTCGGAGGGGCTCTCGCCCCTCCCACGCCATGGAGGCCAAGGACCAGAGGGGAAACCCTTCTCCCATCTAGGGAGGAGTTCAAGAAAATAAGAAGACGAAGGGCCCCCTCTCCCCTTCTCTTCCGGTGGCGCCGGAACACTGCCGTGGCCATCATCATCATCACCACGATCTACACCAACACCTCTGCCATCTTCACCAACATCTCCATCACCTTCCCCCCTCTATCTACAGTGGTCCACTCTCCCGCAAGCCGATGTACCCTCTACTTGAACATGGTGCTTTATGCTTCATATTATTATCCAATGATGTGTTGCCATCCTATGATGTCTGAGTAGATTTTCGTTGTCCTATCGGTGGTTGATGACTTGCTATGATTGATTTAATTTGCTTGTGGTTATGTTGCTGTCCTTTGGTGCCCATCATATGAGCGCGCGCGTGGATCACACCATAGGGTTTGTTGTATGTTGATAGGACTATGTATTGGAGGGCAAGAGTGACAGAAGCTTCAACCTAGCATAGAAATTGATGCATACGGGATTGAAGGGGGAACAATATATCTTAATGCTATGGTTGGGTTTTACCTTAATGAACATTAGTAGTTGCGGATGCTTGCTAATAGTTCCAATCATAAGTGCATAGAATTCCAAGTCAGGGACGACATGCTAGCAGTGGCCTCTCCCACATAATACTTGCTATCGGTCTAGTAAAGTAGTCAATTGCTTAGGGGCAATTTCACAACTCCTACCACCACTTTTCCACACTCTCTATATTTACTTTATTGTTTCTTAATCTAAACAGCCCCTACTTTTTATTTACGTACTCTTTATTATCTTGCAAACCTATCCATCAACACCTACAAAGTACTTCTAGTTTCATACTTGTTCTAGGTAAAGCGAACGACAAGTGTGCGTAGAGTTGTATCGGTGGTTGATAGAACTTTAGGGAATATTTGTTCTACATTTAGCTCCTCGTTGGGTTCGACACTCTTACTTATCGAAAACTGTTGCGATCCCCTATACTTGTGGGTTATCAGGGCCCAGACCCCTGCGCCATAGGATTTATACCGGCGTGCTGACCTCTCTGTTGTGCCTAGGTAGGGCTGCCACGTGTTGATCTTCCGAGGCCGGGCATGACCCAGAAAAGTGTGTCCGGAAAAAGAGGATCGAGCGTGTTGGGAAATGTGGTGCACCCCTGCAGGGAAGTTGATCTATTCGAATAGCCATGTCCCTCGGTAAAAGGACGACCCGGAGTTGTACCTTGACCTTATGACAACTAGAACCGGATACTTAATAAAACACACCCTTCCAAGTGCCAGATACAACCGGTGATCGCTCTCTCACAGGGCGACGAAGGGAGGATCATCGGTTAGGATTATGCTATGCAATGATACTGGGTGAACTTACCATGTACTCTCTTCTTCTGCTGCAAGATGGAGGTTACCAGAAGCGTAGTCTTTGATAGGACTAGCTATCCCCCTCTTATTCCGGCATTTTGCAATTTAGTCCACATATGATAGCCTTTTCCATTTGATACCAATGCATACATATGTAGTGTAGCTCCTTGCTTGCGAGTACTTTGGATGAGTACTCACGGTTGCTTTGCTCCCTCTTTTCCCCTTTCTATACTCGATTGCTGCGACCAGACGTTGGAGCCTAGGAGCCAGACACCACTGTCGATCATGACTACTACTACTCGGGAGGTGCCTACTACTACGTACAGCCCGCTGCCGACGACCAGGAGTAGTTTAGGAGGATCCCAGGCAGGAGGCCTGCGCCTCTTTCGATCTGTATCCCAGTTTGTGCTAGCCTTCATAAGGCAAACTTGTTTAACTTATGTCTGTACTCAGATATTGTTGCTTCCACTGACTCGTCTATGATCGAGCTCTTGTATTCGAGCCCTCGAGGCCCCTGGCTTGTAATATGATGCTTGTATGACTTATTTTATTTGTAGAGTTGTGTTGTGATATCTTCTCGTGAGTACCTGATCTTGATCGTACACGTTTGCGTGTATGATTAGTGTACGATTGAATCGGGGGCGTCACAAGTTGGTATCAGAGTCGACTGCCTGCAGGAATCCCCCTTCCCAACTCCTTGGCCAAAGTTGAGTCTAGACATTACAAAACTTTTTACTAACATGGTTGTGTGCCTTACGGGCCCACGTCGCCATTTGGGTGGTTTTAGGATATTTTATTCCTCGACCTATATTCTGGGACTCTGACATCTCTCCTATTTGGGTTAAACGATTTTACTAACTCCAACTCTAGGTTCTCGTAAATACTTTCTTCCGAAGAGCCCCTTCATTCCATATGATGGTGTGCTTCACTAGAAGATTCCGAAGATATTTTCCGTTATTCTCTCGAGACCTTGTGCCCACCACTTTTGCTATTCCCGACCACCGACAAATCCTTATGGATAACTACATATACTTGGCATTCTTACATTCAACCCCATTGATCTTGTTATTACAAGATACCCCAGAAATACTCTCTGTTGTTCCGAGAATCCTTCGAGCTTAGTGCCTTGCTGTACTTTGTCACCTGAATACCCCTACGGATAATTCTCGCACTTACCGAGTATCCGCTCATGCCCAGTTGATTCAGGTATTTCACAAAAGTCTTCGTAATACCATTCGTTCTTCTGAAAATCCTCAACAACCTAATGCTCTTGAAATTCTTGCTTGCTAGCATTATGATTAATCCAATAAGTCTGGTAATCTTATTGGCATCCTTTGTCATTATCATTTGGAGTCTATTGAGTCGATATGTTGCGGATACTTGCAATCCTCAGGATTTATCCTTCCGGCTCAGACATCATTTTAAACATGAGCTGGTTCTCGACCAATCGGATTGCCTTCGATTGTACCCCTAAGCATATGCAACTTATCCATCCTTAATCAGAGTGTTTGCTTCTGATCCCTTGGTCGGAAACCATAATTCTTTTGCATTTGAGCTTTGAATTAGTCAGTTGTTTCTATAGTCTAATCTCCTTGCATTGTTTCTTCGTCTGGTTGAGTACCGATGCTGACATCATATCCTTTGAGGACCACCGGATCCTTTGTTGGATTTTATCCGATAGCGTCCTTCATATTCAATCCCTTTGGAAGTTCTTTCTCCATTGGTAAATCCTATCCTCTGATTGACCAACCATGCTCTGCTTTCGAGCTTGTGGTATTTACTGTTGAAGCTTGTGGTATATCTTTCCACGATACCCTGACGGGTTGAACCTATGCCTTCCTTAATATGTGTGAACTCGAAAGTTTTCATGAGTCATACTCTTCTGGTATTTTGCCAGATAAAATTTCAACACTACAACTTCATCGAACGCGAGAAGTAAATGAAAGGTTATGCATTGGAGAAGTGGGAGTTGACCTTGAACTTTGTGTTCATGCCCATGGACACGATGTAGATCCTATCATGGAAGCTTCTTGTAATAATAACTATTTCCTTGATAAATATCATCTAGTAACTGTGAATTGATCCTTTGCAACCGTGTTTCCAACCATAATTGTTCCCCTTTGATTCTATTTCTCGGACAAGTTAAAGTACTTGCCTTCTGCAGATCAGTACGCCTTCCCAACCTCTATTTTGTTCTACCTTCGAGTATTACCCCCCTGGTATCTTGAGATTATCATGGAACTGCATAACTTCTTATGAGTTCTCCATAAAGTGCTACATTCTCACTGGTTCCAATTTTTCACGGGCCCTGAGTTATTAAACACTCGAGAACACCGTTAAGTGAATCGATTCCACACTATGATTCAATAACTCTAAGTAATTTTTGTTGCTTATGATTTAATAACCCTTCAAGTTATTCCTAGCCTAATCGGCTATATCATTATCGTGCAACTTTTTAATTGTGCTATCTGGTCCTTCTTTCTGAAGCCAATTTTCGACGATGAGCTAAGCTTACATAGACTTTCCTCATCATATCATTTCACCTTGAACCACAAACTTGATTTTGAGTTTGTGGCTTACCCTTGGTTCCCATAACCTTTCGCTGCATCAACATTTGACTTGATGTCATCGCCGACCGATTACATCTCCACGAAATCTCTCGACAAATGTGTCGTGGTCATCATCAACATCCTGAGCTCTTCCAAGATATATATCGAATTCTTGATGAGAAATACCATCGTCGCCCCTCAATGGTTTGTGTTATCACCGACCACTTTATTGCCTTCCATTCAACACAAACTTATTCGTGTTTTGTGTTATACCTTGATATCCTTACTATCCAGCATTTGTTCTCCATTACCTTGGAGTATTACCATATTTCATGTCAAGAATGTCGTGAGAATTTCATCACCTCTTAAAAAATTCTTGCTATAGTGATACTTCTCACCATCACCATTCTTTTTGGGTCCCCGTGTTGATTCCAACAAGTGAACGGTGTTGTTTGGATTCTTCCCTTCTAGCAACCCTATTTCCTTGAAGTTAATGGTCGGCCGTTCATTCTTAGACTATTGACTATTGAATCACCATTCTGACATTGGTCGTGCAACCCTACCCATATTTCGGGCGCACCTTTCAACCAATGTTTAATTGTGTATGTTTTCCTCGAGCATACATCATTATATCTTTTGTTCTGACAAATGTTATATCCTTGTTCACATACTTGTGGAAATACATCTTTTTGGAAACCTCGATGAATTGTCGCTGAGTTCATCAGCTACCACCTTATCCCTTCATTGGTTTAATGATGAGCTCCTATTTCGGAACTCGCTTCCGTAGTAGATTTCCCGAGAATCTTACAATGACGTCTCGTCAATTTGTTTTGCACCTTTCCTTCTCAGGCATCCTGAATCCGAGGTATCCTAACACCGATCAGATCTGAATCTCGGTCAGATATGATGGTTGGAACATTTTTCCAACAGTTATAACACTGGTCTTTTATGACCCAGTAAGGTGATGGCATGTCCAGCACACCTGGCTGGATGACCTGCTGTTATAGTTTCCTTATTAGCAAGGTTATCCATTCTTCCATGAGGAAATTGTAAGACTTACTCTACAAGTTGTTCCTGATGGATCCTTCCTGTTTCCAAAGTCTGATCTTCACCTGATGACCATGTCAATGCTATTTCGAAACATGTCTATGGTACTCCGATTTTCAACAAGAACATTTAAAGCCAATGCTAAATGTTTCCTGCTAAATTATCCAAACACCGATGTATGGGTAATGTCATGAAATTTCTCTCCCTTACCTAAATAGTTTTCTACATTATATCCTGTCAAGGATATCATGCTCTGCTTGTCCTTGGGAAGGATATACCCTTGAAATATGTGTTTAAACACATTTTCCTTTTCATTGTTCTGTTAATCTGATGCTCACACTTCCTTTACATTGGTTTGTTTAACCTTTCTGGTGATCTATATGATCTAAGCAGCAATATTCTTCTGGTTATGTAAACACCTAGGTGCACAATCGTGTCGGTAAGACCCTGTTACTATTGTTGATGACATTCAGGTAACCACCGATGGACGAGAACTTTGCCTATTGGTCCGCCTCGAATTAACGAGCAGGAAAATGGTTCTCTTCATCCCTCGCCCTTGGTACCAACGTTGTTTCCAACATAATCGACACTCTTCTCTGACATGCCTGGCTATCATGATGCCTTGCTATGATGACCGTGCAAGATGTCAGTGCCCTCCTACTTTAACCACATGGTGGGCCCATAACCCACATTGCCACGGGATCAAAACCTGACTCTCCTGTACACTCTGTTTCCAAAGTTAATTCTCCCGCTTGGCTTCGTATGCAATTCACGAGCCACATTCCTAGTGATCTATTCTGATATCGGCCATAATAATTATTCCATTGCTTTGGAACCCCTTTCACCTTCTGTCTAGGCATTGAACGATTGCCTGGCTGCTTGAAACTTCTTATTGTACCTTCCAACTTTACTCTTGATGTGTTTTATTTGTTCAACTCGAGAGGTACTCATATGCTCATTCATGGGTTAATCCCAGATTATTACCCTTATAGCATTCTGTCGTTGCCGATCTGCCCCGTTACCTATTCGTAAATACGATGAAGATCCCGAAGAAAAGATGCCGACTTCATCATGATGACTTGAAGTAGAGAAATGGAGACATCAACGTAAAGGATCAACTACTTCGGGAAGTGCAACAAAGACCGAGAAGACCCATTAGAATTTCGCAACCTAGTCTTTCCCCCGTACTCCCCTCCTAAATCTCGGGACGATATTTCTTGTAGTGGAGGAGAATTGTGACGCCCGGATAATTACACTTGTCGATGTGATCTGAAGACTTATTACACTTGTCGATAGCACTAGCTGTCCCCCTCTTATTCTGGCATTTTGCAGTTCAGTCCACATATGATAGCCTTTTCCATTTGATACCAATGCATACATACGTAGTGTAGCTCCTTGCTTGCGAGTACTTTGGATGAGTACTCACGGTTGCTTTGCTCCCTCTTCTCCCCTTTTCTATACTCGATTGTTGCGACCAGCCGTTGGAGCCCAGGAGCCAGACGCCACTGTCGATGACGACTACTACTACTCGGGAGGTGCCTACTACTACATACAGCCCGCTGCCGACGACCAGGAGTAATTTAGGAGGATCCCAGGAAGGAGGCCTGCGCCTCTTTCGATCTGTATCCCAGTTTGTGCTAGCCTTCTTAAGGCAAACTTGTTTAACTTATGCCTGTACTCAGATATTGTTGCTTCCGCTGACTCGTCTATGATCGAGCTCTTGTATTCGAGCCCTCAAGGCCCCTGGCTTGTAATATGATGCTTGTATGAATTATTATATTTGTAGAGTTGTGTTGTGATATCTTCCCGTGAGTCCCTGATCTTGATCGTACACGTTTGCGTGTATGACTGAATCGGGGACGTCACCGTGAAGCTGGTTCTCTGTCCATCGTAGTAGGGGTACAATCTGCGAGAGTTTGGATTATGTGTGATAGGACTGGTTCTTGTGCATGTACAACCGGGGTGCTATCTCCACCAAGAGGTAGCACTGTTTTATTTGAAGACCCTGTTTTTAGTCCGCTAGATACTGGCATCACCCGCTCCAATTCAAATGGCTGATAAATAGGAAACATAGTTGAATGTGCAGACATTGTATGAGAGACAAATGCAATAGATAGTGTGGAAAAAAGAGGGCATGAAATAGTTGACATGTATATTGTTTAACTAAAACGGATAGCATGACATAATTTCACATATATGATGTCTATCTAAATTGGATAGCATAGCATAACATAATTCAAAGATATGATGAATAACTAAATAGGATCGCATGAGATAATTCACCTACATGTTATCTAAGTAATCAGGATCGCATCATTTAATTCACATATGTGATTTATATGCTAAACAGAGGGCATTCGATATGATGTCTGAACTAAGAACATGGTGTTGAATATTGTGTATATGATGTCTAAACTATACAATGCAAGACACCGTATGCATGATATGAGCAGTATATCCATGCCAAGTTAGAGCATACACCTCAGTGGGGGAATAGGACTGGTCATCTGTCTCTGAATCCATCTCTGAGGAGCTATCGGGACCCAACAAGAGATCTGCTTCGACGGGTAGCACTGTCTGCTCTGAAGGCCTTGTTTTCACTCCAGATTTTTCCATCTCCCACCCATATGGCTGATTCACAGGAAGAGTAGTTTAATGTACAAACATTGTCAACAAATGGAAATGTAATGAAGAAAAGGATGGGCAAGATATCATTCAAATATATGATGCCTGGTTAAAGAGGATGGCATTGCACATTTCACATATATTATGGCTGGCTAAAAGACATGAGACTGCGTAATTCCCATATATGATATAGAAACTAAACAGGTGGCATTACAGAACGTGTCTAAACTAAGCAGATGACATATATGATATCAAAAGTAGGCACTTCAAAGCAACATATGCATGATATGACTAACATCATCATGCCAAGGTAGAGCAAACACCTTGGGGGTAAATAGGAGTGGTCAGCGGCGTTCGAATCCGCCTCAGAACAGATATCTTCCTCTGGATTACAATCTGGAGAGGGGTGGGGAGGGTTTGCCATTGAACCCACCATGAGCGATGTCTGCATGACATTGTATTGCCGCACAAAACTATTCTCTTTTTCTCTACATGTTCAGCATGACTGTGTACAATATATGACATGCATACAAAAAAATATATGGTGAGATTATGTAAGGACAGCATGCAGAAATTTAGAGTGATGGTAACAACCAGTGGATCGATGTTTTTCCGTTGAACCAAAATAGCCCTAATGGATTGACGTGAATGTATAGTAATAAGTGATGCAACAAGTGTACAACCTCTTTGCCGTAGCCGTGTCGACCTCAACATCATTGGGTTGGTCGCTGAAGCAGTTGAGGCAGAGGTGGCTGTCGGAGGTGTGGAGGAAGATCTGAGGAATCTGTAGACGGCGTCCAGGGCACTGCGCTGTTGTGATGGATCGTTCTGTCGTTGAAGCAGCTCCGGTGAGCCGTAAGACGTCAAGGCTGAAGCAGCACAAAACAGACATCGTCAATCTCAAGGGGGATTCTAATAGCATCTCCAATAGATGATGTAAAATGGATGTAAAATTAACATCACCAAAAACCACCTGACTACAACAAATGAGGTAAAAACTGTTGACTATGAACTTAACTGTCGAAACTGAAATTTACTGTGGAATCTGAATGCTACTGTCAAAACTGAATGCAATGGTAGTAGAGAGGCACTTGACATGTAGTTTAGGGAGGGCCTGCATTTCATCTTCAACCTGCACCTCCTTGAGCCGTCAGCCACCACCGGCCAAACCACCGGCCCCAGCGCCACCTCGCCGCCCCAAAACAACTCACCACCGCCGCCCCGGCCAGCCCTCTAGGCCCCCCGCCCCCACCCTGAACCCTAAGATAGATAGTGGGGTACCTCTCCGACGAGCCCCCGTCCCCGCTGCGGGTGGTTCTTCCTTAACTCCGGCGAGCCCCCCCCCCCCAACCCCTGAAAATCGACTGACCCAAAAGTCGATTGAGTCAACTGAAGTGTGGCTTAATCGGAGCAGAGCAGCAGCACGAGCGAGGGGGAGAGCAGTAGCAGTAGCTGGGCGAGCGATCGATCGAGCGAGAGCCGGAGCAGTAGCAGCAGATCCGGCTGGTATGGACGCCGCCGCCGAAGGGGCCTCGCACTGGGGGAGAGCCGCCGTGGAGATGTCGCCCGCGACGCCGGCTTCAAGGTAGCCGCTCCATGGGGGTGCGGGATGGAGCACCGTCGGCACCGGGAGGTCGAGTTAAGGAGAAGGTGCGATCCGATGAGTGTACAACCTCTTTGGTGGCGCCGAGTAGGCCTCGGCTTCGTCCGAGGAGTCGGTGAGGATGTTGCGGTTCCGGTGGAGCGGGTTAAGGCGGCGCTGTGGGGATGGAGTAGCCGCGATAGACGGGGCGATCGTCGGAGCAGCTCCTTGAAGGTGGATGACGGGGCGGCTGAACCGGCGGGACGGCGAGATGGACGACGGATCCTCATCCGGGGAGGTGGACGAGGGACGTCGAGCTGTTGCGGTGGACGACGTCATCGGGGAAGAGGCTTCGGCTGGGCAGCGGTGACGTGGCGGACGGAGGAGGGTGGGGTTTCACTACTAGAAAAGCTATTATTAACGACGATGAACAAAAACTCTTGGTCGTTAAAATGCAATCCCATCCGAGTGAGCCCCGTGCGACGGAAATCAGCTACCCAAGCAGAACCATGGGTGCGCTCGTTATTTTTCTCATCTCCTATTCGTACGTAATAGCTTTATAACAAACAGAATCTCTTACCTTTATCTCACCCCGTAAGCAGCAAATAAAAAGAGTAAAAAAAATGTTGGCGGTTCCCGAAAACATTGGTACTAAAGTCTCTTAAAGCAAACCAAGTCATCCAGATCCCCAATCCTCGTACAACTAGGCCACCTGCTCACGACATCGACCTCCAAGAATACATGGCCATTCTCCCCATCTCTGGTCGTTGCCGCTGACGAACCCATTAAAATCGTCCGGTTGCGCCTCCTTTTCGTCTCCTCGCCATCTCTATTAATCCTCGGCGATCCAGAAGATCTAGGAGGAGCAGAAAGAAAACGAATCTGGTAGGATCCATCTCCTTGCGCATCCTTTTCCTCTCCTCCCCTACTTTTTTTTAAATCTGGGCGCCTCCATTGATCCCATCTCCCTGCTCTTCTCATACGACTAACGACCCTGCCGCTCCTGCGCTGCAGCCTGCACCTCGCCGCCTACCGACCCCGGCGCATACATGCCGCAGCCTACTCCTCGCAGCCATCCTCGAACCCAGCATGCACACGCTGTGGCGTGCACATCGCCGGCCGGTCACCTCGTCCTCGGCGCGCTCGAGCTGCATCCTTCACACTACCAGTTTCCACCACTGATGCTATTCCACTACAGGTTCATTGTTAGTCCTCCTTCCTCTGTTTTTTGGTTGCTGGGCCTTTATCAACTATTGTTGATTCATACCCAGTTCATGATTATTAAAGATGTAGGTGCAATTTTATTTGCTTTATTTTGAAATACAAATTTACTATGCCAGGTTGAATACCATCCATTCATGTGTAGCTCTTATATGATCTGGTTTGTTTATAATTTGCTATGCCTTACATTGAACAAAAATGCAGGGCCATGACCATGATATCTCAGTCTCACACGGCTCCAACGCCCGGTGTTTGTACATCACAGGAACCCTCCGATTCTATCTATCCTTTATTTGTTTGTTGATTCAACAAATGCACATGCCCAGTAGATGTGTAGGTTCAGGTAGCTTGGGTTTTCTACATAGCTTGGGTTCAGGTTCAGGATGCGAACTTGTGATGTCGTGATCTACTTGCTAATTTGCTTGTGATGCCCTGATCTACTTGCTTAAATTTATTGATATTTATCTGCTGAACTGAAAATCCTCTGTTTTCTGTTGGAAATCACCTGTTTTTTGAGAAAAATATGCACATGTACTAGTTTTGATCTGGAATATACATGTACATGTACTATGGCAGCGAAATGGGTTAGCGGCGCAAAATGAGTTAGACCGCCATTTTAAACTTTGCACACACCTCATATGGGAGAACATGACTATGGGGAGGTTACGACTTAGCTAGAAAAGGTATTAGTCAAACTGAAAAAATTATTCAAGCTATCTCGTACTGAATGATATAAAGAGGTTGCTTGTTTTCATATCTGCAAATGATGTGCCAAGAAAGGTACAATGCTAATTTAGTGCAAATTGGGATGCAGATGATTCAAAAAGTGAGATTCTAACTAGCTTGTAGCACATCAAGAATCTGTTTCTACACTTCATTGTCTTGAAGTTACTCAAACATATTGCACACATGATGGGTTAAGTTGATGTCAGCAATGACGGTGACATAGAAAATGATAAGGATGAAAGTGATGGCATGAAAATAATGTCAGTTTTTTATCTATTTTTCCATCATCCACCCTACTTACAATTGGTTGTATATTTTTCAGACACTACCAATGGCGTAGATGAATTAGCAGGCAGGAGTGATGGTCCACTATAATATTATAGAAGCATCAGGAGGGATTGTAATCAACGATGAAGACTGATTCTCATTCAAAGAAAGATGGTGTCCAGATTAATAAATATTATCTTTTCTAGTTGTCTTGTTTTCCAGAAAGATATGAGCAAGTACAATGGTCATATAAGGAGTGCTTTTGACTCAATTTTCTAAATGATATTTTAATTCCAGAATTGTATGTCGAAATTTTTGTACTTTGATTAATAAAAGAGGCAATGTGCTTTCAATTCAGATTCTTTTGTTTCTATATTAATGTGGATGTTAATATTCAAATATTGGATGTTGAACTAACTGACTGTTGAATTGAAAGTCATACTAAATATAAGTGGTTCTGAAGGATATCAAAGTGGTGAGGCGTAATCATGTTTTTGTGACCATGAGAACATTATTAACGATGACAAAATTGGTCATTATTGCCTTGGGATTGACGACGACACACCATCTCATCGTTACAAGAATAACGACCACATAATGTGGTCGTTAGGATTTTAACGAGGGAGCCTACCACGACCAGCAGATTGTGGTCGTTAAAGACATTTAACGACCACAATCCGACTTTTAGCGACCACATATACCATCGTTAAAAACAATTTTCCTAGTAGTGTTTCCCGGCTGAAGCAGAGAGGTTATGGCGGCCCGGGATTTTGAATGGCGAAAAGGGGGCGATGGGAGGGGGTGAAGCATGACTTAGGAACGCGCTTGTCCAAAATGTAGGGTGTGTTACAAAAGTACCGCCCACGGATTTGAACTAGCGGCCCTTTCAGCTCAGGGTTAGAAGGGGGATTTTGCGTGTCAGGATTTGGCAACTGGAGGGAGTTTTCGCGCGTGTTGTAATTTCGGGATAGGAAGGCGTGGGTTGTGAAGGCGCCAGTTTTGGGAGCATGATATCTGAATTTTCGGGATATAACAAGACGCGGGTTGAATTTTAGGGACAAGCCTAACGTGTAGTAATATTATACTTGTATGTACCAAATCAATTCGCACTTCCCTCAACCAAAAAGAAAACGAAAAAAATAAAACTATTCACACCACACAAAGAGAGAGTCTTGCCCCGTTTTACTATACAAATGCTATTCAAAGCTACTCCCTCCTTCCATCTATATAGGGCGTAATGTGTTTTTGAAGACCGCCTTTGACTATTGACAAGATTAATAGTACATGACATGCACAATGTGAAAATTATATCATTGAAAGAACATTTCATAGACGAATCTAACGGTGTGCTTTTTGTAAGTTGCATGTCATATATCATTACTCTAATATTTGGTCAAAGTTAGCATCGAAAAACGCATTAGGCCCTATATAGATGGAAGGAGGGAGTGTGAATCCATGTTATGTCCGATTAAATTTTTTCGCTTGCTGTATAATGCATGTAAACCTACTCATACCAACATTTTAGTGCATTCCAAATGTCTATACTACCGCTGCAATTTGAAATAAATTTGAATTCGTTTCTCTATTTCAATAAGAATCTACAATCATGATTGTTGCCAACTTCAACCATCATAGTTTCCTTGCTATCCGCCAGATATAAATTAGACGGCCTATAATGAAGGATGGCAGGCACACCATCATCAACAACTCTATTTTTTTATAAGAGTAGAGATAAAATATACTAAATGTAGTATACCATGTTCATAACCACACCATGTGTATCACCGTTATATATATTCACACATCCGTCGGTTTGAAACACTATGATAAATTCTTCAAATATCCGAATTCGCTTTTTATAATGAAGTATATATGATCTCTATTCATCTTTTACACCCACACAACCCTCTTATCTTTGTAGCTAGTGCTAATTTTCTCTTGTGCATGCACACGCCCGCATGCCTCTCACCCTCCCTCAGCACTCTCTAGCTCCATCGCGCAAATTCGTCTTTTCACTTTAGGTCGTTCACCCACGGTGTGTGTAGGCCCCCCAACTCCTTGTTTACGGCACACATCGATCGATATGCCTCTCTAGCCAGGTGTGCCTAGCACAAACACAAGCTTCCCCTCTTCTCTTGTCACCGTCCATGCCTCACTCCCACCACTCTTTTCATCGTTCTCGTACTCGCACACTCCTCCCCTTCGATATAGTATGCCTCTCGTACCACCTCCTACATGCATCCCTCTCTCTCTATCCTTCTCCTCGTGCCTCATTTGCTTCTAACACACACATGCATGTATACCGATCAATCTCCCAACATATAACTAGATCAACTTTAACTACCCCCCCCCCATCGATCGACGTACCTCACAAGTTATGTCTCTCCTTTCTATTACAAAGGGCAATTGATCTTCCTATGTAGTTACGTATGCTTACCACAGCCACATCGTCCCCCCTCATCATTCGTGCATGCCTCCTGACCCGTCTCTCACACACACGTGCACAGAAAAAAGCAGCCATCTCCTCTCTCATTGATATTCCGGGCATGCCCTCCGTTTGTCTAGCAAGCCTATCCCACCATTTGTTAGAAGCAACTCTACTACCACCCCCTCCAACACTCTAGCTATGTCTCTCTCCCAACCTTATTCATCTCCTGCACATATGCATGGATGCTGATCGATCTCCCTTAATACATGAGGCAGATCGATCTCCTTAATACATGAGGTAGGCCTCTCTCCTCCTCCACACATATACCAGCCATTGTACCTCTATAGTTAATTGGGCCTCCCTCTTCCCCCACCACACACCGATAGTCGAGCGCTGTAGGTAGGTATCCATGCCACAGAGACAAACTGCACATGTCCCATCTCACGTTCCAGTAGGCCAGCCACTCTATATCTTTGACGTGGGCACACACAAATCCGATGGCACTCTTTATCGATCGCGCGCGCACACACACACACACATCATCCCTCTCTTCGATTCTATGGACACCTCAAGCCGATGATACCTCCACTCTCTTCTCGTGGATCGCCCCCTCTATATATATGTTATATCCAGGACTCTATTTCACACACATTGCATATGTTAAATTTTTTGATTGACCCCCCCCCCAACAAAAAAAACTCTCAAGAACCCACAGACTATATCTCTCTAGGTTTGTATCTCTCTCACACAACCCCACGTAGGTGGTGTACGTATACAATAAGAGAATAGGTGCACCGTGCACGTACTCACGCTTCATGCCCAGCCACACCCGCGCGGGTACACGGTGGAGCTCATTTCTTTACGGAATGGCAGCCCACGTGCTAATTTGAACGCCTGTAGCGGTTGTTTACCTAGGGAGGTCGTGTACCACGCGTGCATGAAACAAAGTTCGACTTGACGCGTTGCCGCGTTATTTTTAAATAAAGTTATAGTGCTCAATGGCACATACACATAATATAAAACGATTTTTATGGAGGAAAAGGTAGTCCGCTCTTCAAAGTATCTCACACAAGGCTCTGGTGGCCTCTATCTCTGTCACCGTTGGTCACTGATCCGGCCGCATCCCATCCGCCGGGGGAAAGGGAGTGCGGTGGCCTCTCTCTCTCTCTCTCACCGTTGGTCACTGATCCGGCTGCATCCCATCGCCGGGGGAAAGGGAGTGCGGTGGCCTCTCTCTCTCACCGTTGGTCACTGATCTGGCCGCATCCCGTCCTCCGGGGGAAAGGGAGGGAGTGCATCATTTCTCCGTTCGATGGCGTCGAGGCAGCACGTCCCGATCTGCGGTACACGCCGTTCTCTCTGACCAAGCTCCGGCGCGGCAGGGCCTACGCCACCTGCTCGTAGTTTCCGCCCGCCGCCGCTCACCTAGTTACATCCCGACGACCTCCAGGTATCCCCTCCAACCTTGCTCCATTGGCCGTTTTCCCACATCGCTGCATGTGGATCTTCCATAGTTCTTTGCCCAAAACGTATCTCGTCCGGCGGACTTTCCATGTTGCATTCTCGTCCTCACACCGTTTTAGACAAACACAACCGTGTTGTTATCTTCCCTTAGGACAAGGAATATGCTTCTTTTTTGTCGTCGCATGTGTCATCAACTATTATTGGCCAGTAATTGTTTCCTTTCTACCTCTTTTTTGCAAACAGGGCTATCCATTTCACCTCGTTGCTATTGCGACCTTTTGGTGAACTCCACAAATCACTTTTTTCTTAAGAGTGTTTTGTGCAGTTATACTGAAATGTCACACGGGCAATGTCTCTAGATTTCAGTGCGACTGCACAAAGGGAGATTGGTTTTGCTCTATCCTCCTCATCCAACTCTGAGCCTAATCTTCTCCAACTAGTTAGTCTTAAGAGAGACTGCAAAGGTGACCGGCTTCTATTTCTGTGTTTATTGTTTCATCAGTAGTCCTCTATTATCGTAATCACACTTGATATATTTGGAACAGGGACGCTCAGCTCTATTTTAGTGGAACTACACAAAATGATTGGAATGTTGCATGCTCCGGACATCTACTTTTTCCCAACATGCCTTGTTGATTTAGACAGAGCTGGGGGGACGTTGCTGCCAATGAAAGCATGGATCAATTTTAATTTAACACCTTCTCACAACTTTGTCTTCAGTTGTGATGTAATTATTAGCTCTGATGTGCTAATAATTGACATGCATTAGCAAGGAAGTTAGTTTTTTATTGTTTCCGAAAGAGCATCGATGGCAAGACACGCGAAACAAAAGCTGAAAGCTCACAACATTGTACAATTTCATGTCGCTGGAAAATTGTTTGTATAGTACGTCAATTATGTATACACTGGAAGCTTGATAGCATTGCCAGAAGCCTCTTCATCATCCGGGTCCATGTGCCATGCACAAAATTATACTCCTTCGTTCCTAAATATTTGTTCTTTTACAAATTTCAAACGGGCATATTTTAGAGTGTAGATTCACTCATTTTGCTTCGTATGTGTACTCCCTCCGTTCCTAAATATTCTATTCATCTTAACAGAGATTTCAACAAGTGACTACATACGGAGCAAAATGAGTGAATCTACACTCTAAAATATGTCTATATACATCCGTATGTGCCAGTCCATTTGAAATCTCTAAAAGACAAATATTTGAGTAGCCACTCGTTGAAATATCTAGAAAGACAAATACTCTGGAGTATATTTAAGAACCGAGGGGGTAGTGCACAACCGCATGGGAGACTCAGCTCGGTCGTTGCACCGCATTAATAGTGAGTAATGAGCAGTCAAATCATAAGCCCCACCTTTCCCACTGTAAGTTGCTTTGAAGAAGCAACCATGAATAAGTTCTACTTTGAATCCGCTCATACTACTCCATCCGTCACTGTTTATACAGCGCGCTTCAGAAAAAAGAAAAAAAATCTGTGGGACCAAGGCGACTAACGATCGGTCTGAAAAATATCATTGGTAGTTATAGCACAGCGTCTATTACTAGAGGGAATAATGCGTACACACATGCATGCAGTGCTTCCACCCCGGGTACACACATGCATGCACTCCGTAGTAGTACATAACATGGAGAGATAATTGTGGACTTGATTGCGGTTACCACACCCTAATTAATTGAGCATTAAACCAAACACGTCTAAAGTCTCTCTGGTGGTGGAAATGCATTGAGAGAAATGCATCATAATGAAGCACGCCCTGTAAACTGTGACGGAGGGTGGAGTAGTATGAAGGTGCAAAACCAAGTACGCGTACTACTGCGCTTGGCTCTTCGCCCCTTCGTGAAGTCGAACAATGATGGTACTCCGCATGTTGGGTACTAAAGTGTATGCCTCTGACAATCTGACACCGAATGGACTGATGCATGTCTACCGAGGGTAGGTTGCATTAGTCAAAAGGCGTAAGAGAGCTTCACCTTGTCCAGCAAGCTTCTCCTCATTCTGCGAGTTGACAGGACACACCAAAAAGTAGTGCTAGTCCATACTCCCTCATTTCCGGTTAATATGGCTTAATCTTTTTTGTGGGTAAATGAGAGAGCTTTATTCATATATATGCATTCTTAGGACGATCAGCCAAGATACTGGTCACTAGGAAGCGAGGTACCCCACAAAAAAGAAGTAGGAAGCGAGGTATTTCATCAAGCCAGCTCTCGTCCACATTCAAAGTGCAGCAAGCACGGTTCGCATGAAGATGCGCCGCAAGGTTTGCTGGCCTGTTTACATGCTGAATAACAAAAAAAGAGGAAATATTACTGAGCACTACTATTTGTAACAGGATATGAGCCAGAATTAAGAGAGAATTGTGGCGAGTGTTCCATGCAATCAACTTCCATTATCACATGCGAGAACCCTCGAAGAGAACCAAATGTGTTGAAGGTTGCTTTATCACATTTTAAAATTATAATAAGAGTGCAGACGCTCCTCCATCCGGTTCCTAGTACTAGTATAGTACGTACCTTTATGGACTATAGTAGTAGTACTAGTAAAATTTGCGCTTGGCTGTTCGGGAAGTCGAACAATAATAGCACTAGTAGTATAGTGTATGCTTCTGGCAATCTGACACCGAATTAACTGTTGCAAGTCCACCGCCTGAGCGAGGGAGAGCTTGCATTAGTCAAAAGTTTCTCCTTGTCCTGCGAGCCACCGCGCGCAAGCTTCTCCCGTCCTGCAACCTTCTCCTCTTTCGGCAAGTTGACGGGACACAACGAAGTAATGCTAGTCCATGCTGCCTCCTCTCTGGTTAATATGGCTTAATTTCAAACAAGATAAATACACTGTTTATCACTGTATATTTGTAAAAATATGGTCAGTGGACTTCATAATATGCTCATTGCGCTCAATATATATATTTTCCGGTGTTCATACGGTCACTAGCTCACCCGGACTGAGTATGTGTGTGCATGCACGTGTAGGTTGAGCACTTGAGCGTGACCATGTGTGTTCCGTCGTGTGCTCGGACATGCATGCATTAGGGCGTCGTGCGCGTTTTTACGTCCATGTGTATGTGTGACTATTGCATACACGTAGGGGGGGTACGTGTAGGGGCCACTAAGGAGCAGTCAAATCACACAGTAAGTTAGTCGGAAGAAGCAACCATCATTTCACTATTGAATGACACGTACGCAATATAAAATGGTTGATATGGAGAGAAAAAGAAAACCACTATATATACACTAGAAGGAGCCTAAGCTACAACCTGCTTGCTTAGGTTGCTCTCTTCACAAGCATAGAACGACGGGCTGATCCCGCAGCTGGGGGAAGGGAACAATGTTCTGCGTAGACGCGGTCGACATCGGCGAGGGAGAAAACCCACAGTCGGTGCGTCCCAATCGGGGGTCACCGTGGTATGGGTCGATGTCGCGTCCCAACCGCCCTTCTAGCTACAGCCCGATGTCCCAGGTAGTCCATCCTCCTTTTGGAGCCGGCTTGCTCCACTGCTGTAGCTCCATCTCCATGTCGATCTTTATCTACTTCTATCGGCTTCTACTTGTGATGAGTTTATGTCTCATGAACTAGTGCCAGTACTATTATCCTAATCACACTTCTTCAATATCTTTGCCATCAGGGATGCTCAGGTCGATTTTAGTGGAACTGCACAAAAGCATCGTATGATCCGAGGGTGCCAGCCGTCTTTCCTTCGACAGGTTCTACCTGGCCAGGAAATTAAATCATGTTTAGGGTTTAGGGTTTAAGTCCTAGTGACCCCATCAGTAGTTTTTCTATCGTACATGCTCTCACAACTTTTTTCTTTAGTTGTGAAGTAAATATTGGCTATGATCTGTGAATCATTGAGATGCATCAGCATGCGTGTTAGTTTTCCTTTGTATTTGATGGAATGTTGTAACGGGGCAACCCTGGAATAGGAATGAAAATGGAGTGGAAAAGTTTCCGTTTTTCCGGAGAAAAATGGAAACGGAGAGAAACCAACGTTTCGTTTCGTTGGATCGCGCCATTGAGCAAAAGTAACGTTTAAATCACGTATGTCGTCTTCGTGTCTCGCCCTCCTCCACGGCTCGACCCCACACGGTCACTCGGCATGCCACTCACCGCAAACCGAGTAGTATACCATAACTTTCCTGCCTGCTTGTCGATGGATCGCGCCATGGAGTACTAGCACTACTGGAAGAGATTGACGAGTTGGGGGAGGACAGCTAGTTGTAGCACGGACTCCCAAGAACTTACTACTGGAAGAGATCGCGCATGTTGTAGCCGGCTATTGCAACCTCTGAACGCGGAGCAGCCGCATGCACCTGGAAGTGGCGCGGGCGACGCTCTCTTGGTCGGCGCGTCGCTTCAATGCCGGCGCCAATGAGAGGTCGCGTCCGCTCTGGCCGGGCATGAATGCGGCACTGACGTTTCGGGCGGGAAGCACGCGCGGGTGATGAAGAGGGTTCGGGTTGGTCAAGACCGGCCATGGCAGCGGTCCGGACGTGCGCAAACAAGAGATGTTGTACGTTAATATTGTTGTGTATATAATTAACAACGTAAATAATGTGCCAGTTGGACAAATATGATTGGAGATGGAGATGGAAATGGAATTTTACGTAAACACGGATATGCATGTCTATGTCTATGTGTGTGTGCGCGACGACTCTCACGACCTGGAAGTGGGGGCGTGTTTTTGATCGAGTTTTCTTTCTTGGTACGTTAGAAAATCAGTTTGTCTAATTCACATCTAGATGTTATTTAAGGATATCACATCTAAGCTCCCACAAGTATATAATGTAGCAACAAGAAACAAAAAAAGTAGGAAAAGACCACAAACAGAGTGGACATCAACTTATATGTGACATAACTATGTCACATCTAGATGTGTCCTAGACAGACCCTTAAAAAATTGTCCGCCAGTTTTCGTTTCTTTTTTCCGGGAACGCGCGTATTCTATTTAACACCACTGCTATGGAGAGATTTTTTTACTCCATTATAGCCTCTTGTTTGATAGAGTTTCTTGCGTCTCGCTCTCTCACCCTCTCCATATCAAAACAAGATGACAGTGTCCACTCTATCTCTATCTTCACCGGTAGTCACAGATCCGGCTGAATCCCATCCGCTGCGGGAGGTGAGGAGGTGCAGTGTTGACGTTGTCGCCGTCGGCGACGGAGGAAGCTGATGCGCACCGTCCTCTCGGAGCCAGCGCTGGCGCGGACGAAGATCCTCTGCGCCCTTGTTCGCTGCCGTCGTGTGGGCAGATCCCGCCCGCCCGCCTAAACGACATCTCGCCCACCTGAGGTATAACTTCTTGTACTGGTCCAGCTCCCCAGGTCGCTGCGTGCGGGTTTTCTTCTATGCGACTACTCCCCAGCTCCCCATGCATAGTAGCTAGGGTTCGTCGGCTGGTCCAACATCACCTACTAGTACTATTATAGAGGAAATGCCACTCAAAAAGTTGTCCTGATTTATGCCTCGGTGGAGGTATACATGTTGTTTCGACAAAAAGTACATGGTGGTTGTGCGGTCATTGTCCATATGGTGGTAGTACTATCACTGGTTAAATGAAGAAATGCTTTTTTTCTCGGGTATCCTGGTTTAGTTCCCATCAAGATAATTATGATGCTTCTGTTTGTTGGTGTACTTTTCATTAATTCTTATTGACAATTGAGATGTCGTTGCTAACCCTTTTTTATATTTTGGAAACAGCAATGCGTGTCTCCATACCTGGGCATGTCTTCCTCAATTTTAGTGGAACTGCACAAAATTGGATGGCCATTGTTGTTCCGCCTCACTGTCCTCTGCCACGTGGTTCTTCCTTCCTCGAGCTTGATTACTGAGAAGAAACAGACCACGGTGAGGATTTGTCGAACTTCTTAGGTGCCTCACCCAAACTTGATGCCAAATGGATGATGCATCACCACAATGACCTATCAATGCTCATGGTTGTGCCTCATGGTTGCGTCGGCTGGTGAAGCTGATCAATTTTTGACGAAAAACAAGTTGCCTTCCATCAGTGCTCTTTGCTTGTTATGCACAAAGATGATATCCTTCGTCAGTTCACCTTGGTTGCGTTGGAGTCGCAGTCGTCTTTCACGTTGGTGCAATTTTCGCTAGGGTTTTACGACAGGTGGGCCCAAAATGTGGCTGGCTCACTTGTCATACAGCCAAAAGCAGGTGCAGTGAAGGCACTGGAGCTCAGTCTGTACTACAGTAGTATGTATATATATATATAAGCAGGAGCCTCAGCGCTTGTTCGCTAGGGTTTGCACTCTCCACACGCTCGCCGCACTACATATATGTTACACGCTGGAGGCCCAGCGTTCATTTGCTAGGGTTTGCTATACTCACTGTCTCTCACTGAGGGAGTCCTGGATTAGGGGGTGTTCGGGTAGCCGGACTATACCTTCAGCCGGACTCCTGGACTATGAAGATACAAGATTGAAGACTTCGTCCCGTGTCCGGATGGGACTTTCCTTGGCGTGGAAGGCAAGCTTGGCGATGCGGATATTCAAGATCTCCTACCATTGTAACCGACTCTATGTAACCCTAACCCTATCCGGTGTCTATATAAACCGGAGGGTTGTAGTCCGTAGGCAATCAACTCCATATACAACAATCATACCATAGGCTAGCTTCTAGGGTTTAGCCTCCTTGATCTCGTGGTAGATCTACTCTTGTACTACCCATATCATCAATATTAATCAAGCAGGACGTAGGGTTTTACCTCCATCAAGAGGGCCCGAACTTGGATAAAACATCGTGTTCCCTGCCTCCTGTTACCATCCGGCCTAGACGCACAGTTCAGGACCCCCTACCCGAGATCCGCCGGTTTTGACTCCGACATTGGTGCTTTCATTGAGAGTTCCTCTGTGTCGTCGCCTTTAGGCCCGATGGCTCCTTTGATCATCAACAACGATGCGGTCCAGGGTGAGACTTTGCTCCCCGGACAGATCTTTGCTCTGCGGGCCAATTTGCTTGGCCACCTTGAGCAGATCGAAAGCTACGCCCCTGGCCATCAGGTCAGGTTCGGAAGCCTAAACTACACGGCTGACATCCACGGGGACTTGATCTTCGACGGATTCAAGCCACAGCCAAGCGCGCCGCACTATCTCGAGGGGCATGATCTAGCTCTGCCCCCGGACAGTGTACTGGAGGCCGCACATGCATCGGTTCCGACCCCTAACTCGGAGCCTATTGCACCAATTGACGATGAGCGGTTGGACGTCACCTCGGGGGCTGTGATCCCGAAAGCGATCGAGCCGAACGCTAGCCCCGCACTCTGCACGACCCGTGACTCCGAGGATCCGGACTCCTCCCCGGACTCCGAACCCCCCGCGCACCTGCAAATCGAATCCGATTGGGCGCCGATAATGGAGTTCACCACCGCAGACATCTTTCAGCATTCGCCTTTTGGCGACATCCTGAATTCTCTTAAGTATCTCTCTTATCAGGAGAGCCCTGGCCGGACTACGGTCAGCGAGGGTGGGATACGGACGATGAGGAAACTCAAAGCCCACCCACCACCCACTTTGTAGCCACTGTCGACGATCTAACCGACATGCCTGACTTCAGCTCCGAAGACATCGACGGCATGGACGACGAAGTAGGAGACGAACAGGAACCAGCACCTGTAGGGCGCTAGAAGGCCACCTCGTCATATGACATATATATGGTGGATACTCCAAAAGATGGAGATGGCGATGGAACAGTGGGGGATGACGCCCCCAAGAAACAGCCAAAGCGCCAGCGTCAGCGGCGCCGCTCTAAATCCCGCCAAAGCAAAACGGTGATTCCGACACGAGAGATAATACTACCCTGGACAGCACCGAAGAACACCCACCTCAGCAAGATTCGGCACAGGAAGATGGAGAAGCCAGCCCTCATGAGAGAGCGGCAGACCGAGAGGTCGAGGATGATAACTATACGCCTCCCTCCGAAGACGAGGCAAGCCTCGATGACGACGAATTCGTCATACCATCTGACCCCGCCGAACAAGAGCGTTTTAAACGCAGGATTTTAGCCACAGCAAGCAGCCTCAAGAAAAAGCAGCAACAGCTTAGAGCTGCCCAAGATTTGCTAGCTGACAGATGGACTGAAGTCCTTGCGGCCGAAGAGTATGAACTCAAACGCCCCTCCAAGAGTTACCCGAAGCGCAGGCCGCTACCCCGATCAGAGGAGGAAGCACCTACATCACCAGCACATGACATGGCAGACCGGCCACCTCGCGGCCGCGACAGAGAGGCCTCTCGGCCCTCCACCCAAGCCATGCCCCGACGCCGCTCAACTAAGGCACGAGAAAATGCGCCCGACCTGCGAGACATACTAGAGGATAAGGAAAGACAAACAAGATCGATCTACAGATCGCGCAGGCGCCCTACGGCATGTGACAATGATCTTCACTCTGGATACAACAAATCCGGCCGGGCCGAACACAACAGACATAGCTCTTCCGAGCTGCGTCGTGATATAGCCCAGTACAGAGGCGCGGCACACCCGCTATGCTTCACGAATGAAGTAATGGATCATAAAATCCCAGAGGGTTTCAAACCCATAAACATCGAATCATACGATGGCACAACAGATCCGGCGGTATGGATCGAGGATTATCTCCTTCACATCCACATGGCACGCGGCGATGATCTACACGCCATCAAATACCTCCCGCTCAAACTTAAAGGACCGGCCCGGCATTGGCTTAACAGCTTGCCAGTAGACTCAATCGGTTCTTGGGAGGACCTGGAAGCCGCATTCCTCAACAACTTCCAGGGCACTTACGTGCGACCGCCGGATGCCGACGATTTAAGCCACATAATTCAGCAGCCAGAGAAATCGGCCAGATAATTCTGGACACGGTTCTTAACAAAGAAAAACTAGATAGTCGACTGTCCGAACGCAGAGGGCCTAGCAGCCTTCAAGCATAACATCCGCGACGAGTGGCTTGCCCGGCACCTGGGACAGGAAAAGCCAAAATCCATGGCAGCCCTCACGACACTCATGACCCGCTTTTGCGCGGGAGAAGACAGCTGGCTAGCTCTTAGTAACAACTTATCAAAGAACCCTGGTAATTCGGATACCAAGGACAAAAGTGGCAGGACACGTCGGAGTAAGCAAAGACGCCGCGTTAGCTGCGATAGCAATGAAGACACGGCAGTCAATGCCAGATTCAAAGGCTATAAATCCGGTCAGCGGAAAAAGCCATTCAAAAAGAATACTCAGGGCCCGTCCAGTTTGGACCGAATACTCGATCGCTTGTGCCAGATACATGGCACCCCCGAAAGGCCAGCCAATCACACTAACAGGGATTGTTGGGTGTTCAAGCAGGCAGGCAAGTTAAGGGTCAAAAACAGAGACAAGGGGCTGCACAGCGACGACGAGGAGCCCAAGCCGCCGAACAACAATGGACAGAAGGGCTTTCCCCCACAAGTGCGGACGGTGAACATGATATACGCAACCCACATTCCCAAGCGGGAGCGAAAGCGTGCGCTACGGGACGTATACGCGATAGAGCCAGTCGCCCCAAAGTTCAACCCATGGTCCTCCTGCCCAATCACTTTTGATCGAAGGGACCATCCCACTAGCATCCGTCATGGCGGCTTCACCGCATTGGTTCTCGACCCAATCATCGACGGATTTCATCTCACAAGAGTCCTCATGGACGGCGGCAGTAGCCTGAACCTGCTTTATCAGGATACAGTGCGGAAAATGGGCATTGATCCCTCAAGGATTAAGCCCACAAGAACGACCTTTAAAGGCGTTATACCAGGTGTAGAAGCCAACTGTACAGGCTCAGTAACACTTGACGTGGTCTTCGGATCCCCGGACAATTTCCGAAGCGAAGAGTTAATCTTCGATATAGTCCCGTTCCGCAGTGGCTATCACGCCCTGCTCGGACGAACCGCATTCACAAAGTTCAATGCGGTGCCGCACTACGCATATCTCAAGCTCAAGATTCCAGGCCCTCGAGGAGTAATTACGGTCAACGGAAACACCGAACGCTCCCTCCGTACGGAGGAGCATACGGCGGCTCTCGCAGCAGAGGTACAAAGTAGCCTTCTCAGGCAATTCTCCAGTCCGGCCATTAAAAAGCCAGACACTGCCAAGCGCGCCCGGAGTAACCCACAGCAGGACCGCCTGGCACACTCCGAGCAAGCGTAGCAATGCGGCCCCAACCCCAGCTTTCGCGACATAGCGAAACCAGTACCTCGCGTACATAACTACGCCCTTGAAATACCATGGGCACAGGGGAAGGGGCACAATAACGGCATGCCCAAATACGGCTTAAAACATACTAGGGGCTGCCGGATTCTTTTTTTAATTTTTTCTTACTTTCAGGACTCCATACTTCAGACGACCTATTCGGCAATTCGACTGCCGCACAAACGATGCAAGATCCAGGGAGGCAGACAAGTCATGCCGCATTATGTAACTCCCAGGTGGTCTCTGTTACGAGCGGTATACCTGTTTTAAATACAATTCCGTGGCCTGTCCCTGGTCAGGACATACTAAATAGTCCAATATCTTTTGCTTATCGCACTATTTGTATCGTGCGGCTTTGATAAATAGCCTATCTATAAACAATGCATAGCTTTTTGTCTATTTTTTGCATTATCCTCTTTTCACATTTATGTTTATTAAATGACATGATTGCACCCGTACACCATGGTACGGCAAACACGCCAGGGGCTTCGGTACCCCTCATAATGGTGTGAGAAGTCCGTACACTTTCACAAGTGCGGCACCCCGAACTTATAGCACTATATGCATCGGCTCCGAATCATGATTTGGGTCAATAGTTGGGTTTGACCGGCTCCTATGTTTTGGTGCCTTAAGTTCCGCTCTATCGGCTAAGGTAGCACTAGGAGAACCACTACGATTGTGCCCTGGTTCAGCTGGGTTAAGCACCTCAATGGAGAAAGCTAAAACTGACTGTCATGATGAGGCGAGAGACCGGTCGCTGTTCGAGAGGTTTTTCAAGTCCCTACAGACTTATGCCGCTTCGAGCGAGGAGCTGGCTTTGTCCAGCCAAGGCGTGGATAGCGCCCCGAACTCGGTCTTCCGAACTAGGGGCTTCGCCGAAATTTAAAATTATAGAGTTCTATGACTAAGTGAGAGTGTTCAAGCATTATAGTCTGATTGCCCGGTTCGTTGTGCTGAGCGCCTCCCTCGAAGGACCCAACTATGGGAAAAAGAGCGCTCAAGTTTATCCCGAACACCCCAGCACTAGTGGCATGGGGGCAGAAGCCGACGACTGGCCATCTCTCAATTTTTTGACAAACGGCCGCACAGAAAGTAATATTTTAAATTCAACAAGCATTGCTTAAGCGCCTATGAACAAGTTTTCAGCGCACAGGATAAAAACGAGCGAGTTTATTCAAAAGTTACATCCTTGGTACATTCATCCACCACAAGGCGGGCACCCGCAAGAACATCCTTGTAATAGTTCTCGGGCTTGCGATGCTCCTTCCCCGGCGGCGGCCCGTCCTTCACAAGCTTCTCACCGTCCAGCTTACCCCAGTGCACCTTTGCATGGGCAAGGGCCCGACGGGCACCTTCGATGCAGACGGAGCGCTTGATGACCTCGAGCCTTGGACAGGCCTCCACCAGCCGCCGCACCAGCCCGAAGTAGCTCCCAGGCAGGGACTCTCCGGGCCACAGCCGAACTATGAAGCCCTTCATGGCCTGTTCGGCTGCCTTGTGGAGCTCGACCAGCTGTTTCAGCTAGTCGCTAAAGGGCATAGGGTGTCCGGCCTCAGCATGCAGAGACCAGAACACCTTCTCCGTCGAGCTGCCCTCTTCAGCTCGGTAGAATGCGGCGGCGTCGGATACGCTACGGGGAAGATCTGCGAATGCCCCTGGAGAACTCCGGATTCGGGTAAGTAACAAGTAGTTTACTTTTATATTTTTGCTTTGCATAAAGAATGCCTTACCCGCTGCTATCTTATTCACCTCCTCCAACTCTTGGAGGGCCTTTTGGGCTTCGGCCTTGGCAGACTTGGCAGTCTCAAGGGCCGCCGCGAGCTCGGATGCTTGGGTCTTTGACTCAAGCTCCAAACTCTCATGTTTTTTCATGAGAGCCTGAAGCTCTTGCTGCACCTCGCCGACCTGAGCCCCAAGTTTCTCTCGCTCGGTGCGCTCCGCGGCCATTTTCTTTTCGGCCTCAGACAGCGCCTGCTTGAGGGTCGCCACCTCAGTCGTGGCCCCTACAATAAGCAGTACAATCGTATTAATTTTTTTTGCAATCACGCCTTTCTATAGGCACTTTTTTTGTAAGGTATTTCTTACCTTCTTTCTCCTCGAGCTGCCGCTTGGCAAGGCCGAGCTCTTGCTCGGTCCGCTCGAGGTCCTGCTTCAGGACACCCACCTCCGTAGTCTATGCGGCGGTGGATAGCAGCGAAGCCTCCAGACGCATATTGACTCTTTTTGTTAGACTCCTGCGAAATTTAATAGATCCTCTATTCGGCTTTTTTTTCCGAACACCAAACAGAGCATCAGGGGCTACTGTCTATGCGGTAATATTTTTACATATTTTTACTTACCTCGAAGCCTGTTAGAAGGCTAGCGCAAGCTTCAGTCAGTCCGCTCTTGGCAGACTGAACCTTCTGGATCACCGTACTCATAATAGTACGGTGCCCCTCGTCGATGGAGGCGCCGTCAAGCACCTCCAGCAGATTGTCCGGCACCTCCGGTTGGACGGAGGCCGCCGGCTCAGAAGGCTTGCTCCTCTTGGAAGGAGTTCGCCTACCGCGGTCCGGAACTATGGAAGATTCTGCCGCGGTGTCCGGCACAAAGCCGGACTTGGAGCCCTGGGGGGCCTTATTCCCTTCACTCCTGGAGTCCGGGAGGTTGCCTTGCGGCTCCTCCGGGACCACCTCCTCCTGCCCCGGAGCTTGTCGCGACGCCACTTCGGCGTCGTCTGCAGTGCGGGGGGAGACAGCGGGCGGAACTGAGTTCACGTCCGATGAGTCCAGGGAGCCGCCCAACGATTCGTTGAATTCGGCCTGGGGCGGGCTGCATAATTACGTTCGACATTAGGGAAACCTATGCAACAAGGGAACATCATGAGTTACTCTGATGTCCGAACTTACGATTTCGCCGGACGCTTGGCCCTGCTTGGCCACTCCTCTTCGCCCTCTTCGGCATCGGGGGAGTAGTCCGGCGGAGGGGTCTTCCTTTTCCTAGACCCCTCGGCCTCCCCCATTGGGGCGGCCTTCCTCTTCTCTCCTCCCTCCGCTGGGGGGGAGAGTTTTCTTCTTCCTCCTCCTCGTTTTCACGGGAAGAGGGCATCTCGGACTCGTCGGATGACGAGTCCGACACCACCACGTTACAGGCACTCTTTCGAGTCCCCGTGGTCTTCTTCTTCTTGGCCTTCTTCTCCAGCACCACATAAGGCGCCGGAACCAGCAGCTTCACTAGTAGAGCTGGGGCTGGGTCTTCGGGCAGCGGAGCCGGACAGTTAATCGGTCCGGATATCGCCCGCCAAGCTTGTCAAGAGTTTAGATCCCGCATAGAGTCAAACTATGAAGAAAGCTTAACATCCTGTGAAAGGTGAAGATAGCTTACCTCGCTAGCGTGACGCTGCGAGCTGTATCCGCGGTCCTCGGAAGCGGATGCGGGAACCTCGGCTCCCTTGAATAGCACCTTCCAGGCATCTTCGTACGTCGTGTCGAAGAGCCTGCTAAGGGTTTGGTGCTGCGCCGGGTCGAACTCCCACAAATTAAAATCCCGTTGTTGGCACGGGAGGATCCGGCGGACGAGCATAACCTGGATTACATTAACTAGCCGGATTGGCTTGTTCACCAGGGACGGGATGCATGTTTGCACTCCGGTCACCTCTTTTTCGTCACCCCACGACAGGCCCGTCTCTTTCCAGGACATAAGCCACGTGGGGGGTCCGGATCAGAACTCGGGGGCTGCGGTCCATTCCGGATCGCGTGGCTCGGTGATGTAAAACCACCCGGATTGCCACCCCTTTAGGGTCTCCACAAAAGAACCCTCGAACCATAGGACATTGGCCATCTTGCCCGCCATGGCGCCTCCGCACTCCGCCTGGCTGCCGCGCACCACCTTGGGTTTGACGTTGAAGGTCTTGAGCCAGAGGCCAAAATGAGGGTGCACGCGGAGGAAGGCCTCGCACACGACGATAAACGCTGAGATGTTGAGGATGAAGTTCGGGGCCAGATCGTGGAAATCCAGGCCGTAGTAGAACATGAGCCCCCGAACAAATGGGTGGAGTGGAAAACCCAGTCCGCGGAGGAAGTGGGGAAGAAATACTACCCTCTCATGGGGCCTTGGGGTGGGGAGAAGCTGCCCCTTTTCGGGAAGCCGATGCGCGATGTCCTTGGACAGGTATCCGGCCTTCCTTAGCTTCTTGACTTGGCCCTCTGTAGCGGAGGAGACCATCCACTTGCCTCCCACTCCGGACATTGCTGGAGAAGGTTGAGGTGGGAAGTGCGGGCTTGGGCACTGGAGCTCGAGTGCGCAGGAGATGGATAGGCAAAGGAGGAAGAAGGCGTAGGTAAAAAGGTGGATCCTTATCCCCTTATATGGGCGGATGTGGTTGTGCGTCCCCACCAGCCTAGTAAAACTCGCTTGCCTCCCAAGCACCGTGATAAATGGTGCGGTGGGGTTGCCCACGTCCGTATTGATGAGAATCCCGTAAAGGGGGTACACGATCTCTACTTTGACAAGACGTGCCAAGGAAACCGCCTCGCAAAACATGCTGAGGTGGAAAAGTAAAAACGACTCAAGTAAAGGACTTAGCCATAGTGTGATGACGCACTGCGGAATACGTCAGCAGATTTGATTTGTGTTAATATTATTCTCTCTATGGCAAAATGTGGAAGCTTATTTTGCAGAGCCGGACACTACTCTTGGTGTTTACAATCTTGTATGAAGGACTTGGAGGAGGAACCCGCCTTGCAATGCCGAAGACAATTTGCGCGCCGGACTCGTCGTCATTGAAGCCTGGTTCAGGGGCTACTGAGGGAGTCCTGGATTAGGGGGTGTTCGGGTAGCCGGACTATACCTTCAGCCGGACTCCTAGACTATGAAAATACAAGATTGAAGACTTTGTCCCGTGTCTGGATGGGACTTTCCTTGGCGTGGAAGGCAAGCTTGGCGATGTGGATATTCAAGATCTCCTACCATTGTAACCGACTCTATGTAACCCTAACCCTATCTGGTGTCTATATAAACCGGAGGGTTGTAGTCCGTAGGCAATCAACTCCATATACAACAATCATACCGTAGGCTAGCTTCTAGGGTTTAGCCTCCTTGATCTCGTGGTAGATCTACTCTTGTACTACCCATATCATCAATATTAATCAAGCAGGACGTAGGGTTTTACCTCCATCAAGAGGGCCCAAACCTGGGTAAAACATCATGTTCCCTGCCTCCTGTTACCATCCGGCCTAGACGCACAGTTCGGGACCCCCTACCCGAGATCCGCCGGTTTTGACACCGACACTCACCCTCTCTTCACCAGATCTAAACAAGACTGCGTTGGCCTCTTGTCTCTCTCTCCCCCCTCACAGCTGGTGAAGGAGGCATCTGTATCCCGTCGCACCGGGAAGGGGAGGAGGTGCAACGTTCACTCTATCGCCTTCGGCGAGGGAGGCAATCCACTGCTGGCTGCGCTGTTCTCTTTCACCCAGCGCCTGTGCGGGAGTACCACCGACCCCTTCTTCCTCGCTTTCGTACGTAGTGTGGGAAGATCCAGCCTCCCGCCGCACGCCTTGCCACATCCCGACGACCCTAAGGTATAAGTTTCTTTGAAACCATCATTGCTCTAGCTACATGTGGATCTTTTTTGATCTATAGTCGAATCTAGGTCTTGGTTCAAAGAGGAAAGAAGGGTGCGGTGGGCTGGAGCAAGAATCTAGGACGTGGTACAATGAGGAAAGGAGGGGCGGAAAGTAGTATAGACTGGCTATCCAGCCGCTTTGTAGGTCGAAAAGGGAAAAAGGGGGTAACCCAGTACACACATCTGTAAGGAACCGATCTCTTTGTTGAAAAGGGAAAGAAACTGGGGGGTCAAGTAGTTTGTGCACGACTAGATTTGTTGCCCTCACATAGGAAGAAGGTTCAAAGAGAACAAATATGGGACCAGCGCATATATGCTGCTTGGCTACATACTCTGCATCACCCATTTATACGTGTGGACGCAGATGGTGCTGGCATGTCCCATGCAGCTATTTTGCTGTTGTTAATCTCGGAATTAACTACTGATCTGTTTTAAAAGAATTTCTCTGTTAATATGAATCAATGCAACCTTTTTAGAAATGCTACTGTCCTATACTTTGTTTTCCATCAAGATAAGGTAGATGCTTCTTTTTGTGGCCGCATGTTTCATCCTCCTTTATTGGCCAGTAATTGTTTTCTTTTTTGCCTCTTAAAACAGGGATATCTATTCAACTTGTTGCTATATAAAACTTAAATGTCACACCGGCAACTTTGCTTGATTTCAGTGCAACTGCACAAAACTTGATTGGATTTCCTATTCGTGTTGGTAGATTCGTATTTTATGTTGGTCGTCTCATGAAAGGTAAGTACAGGCCTTCATCCACATGATTGTGCAGTGTGCTTTGAGATGTTGTGCTACTTGTATTGGTACTGTTTTAAATAAATGATGAATTGAAGCTATTGTATTGCTGTCTTTTCCCATTAAGTAGTGAAAAAAATGGGACCAACCCAGACATGATGCTTGTTGCTTTGTTACAACAAATTCAGCATCACCCCCTTTATAAGCCAGTAATTGATGCCACTCTCAGAATTAACTACTGAATCTTATTTCAAAACTGTAACACTTGTTAGGGATTGGCGGGATTACCATTTTTGTGGCCGCATGTTTCATCCTCCTTTATTAGTCAGTAACTAATTCCTTTTTTGCCTCTGTTTATAGAGGGATATCTATTCAACTTGTTGCTATTGCAACATTTTGCTTCGCTACGCGAAACACTTTGCTTGATTTCAATGCAACTGCACAAAACGAGATTGGATTTCTTATTCGTGTTGGCAGATTCGTATTTTATCGTTGTCGGTCTCATGAAAGGTCAGTACAGGCCTTCATCCACATGATTGTGCAGTGTGCTTTGACATGTTGTGCTACTTGTATTGGTACTGTTTTAAATAAATGTTGAATTGAAGCTATTGTATTGCTGTCTTTTCCCATTAAGTAGTGAACAAAAAATGGAACCAACCCAGACATGATGCTTGTTGCTTTGTTACAACAAACTCTGCATCACCCCCTTTATAAGTAGATGGAAGCACATACTGTTGTTGCGCCCACTCTACCCTGGAACCGAATCTTAGTTCAAAACTGCAAACACTTGTTAGGGATCGGCATGAGTACCATTTCTGTTAGGGATCGGCCGGAGTACATGTTTAAGAAATGTATTGTTCAGATAATATCTCTGTTATTATATATCAGGTACAGACTTACAGTGTTTTACAAATGGTACTATCCTGCTTTGTAGTTCTTTCTACATGTTTAACCAAGGTATTGTTAAGATAATGTCACTATTAAAATGAATCAGTCGCATTGTTTTAGGAATGATACTTTTCTGCTTTTTCATTCTTTATACATCTTGAAACAAGGCATTGTTAAGATAATGTCTCAGTTAATATGAATGCATCACACTGATTGAGAATTGCTACTCTCATGCTTTGTTTCCCATTAAGATAAGGTAGATCAGTAGATGTTTTTCTTCTAGGAGTACAAGTCATCAACCGTTATTTCTCAGTAATTGTTTCCCTTGTACCTTTTGTTGCTTACAGGGATATCAAAATTAAAGCTCAGTTTTATTCCGACTTCGATTTTAGTTCAACTGCACAAAAGGAGCCAATGTGTCCAAGGCAAATTGCTGCATTACTGGGTCCAATTGGTCGTTCCACTTTGCAGAAAGAAGCAGTCATTGTTTGCACTACATTACAGAAGGAATGACCAAGAAGCTTTACAGAGTATTAGGCCTTCCACTATATAGGCCAAAAGAGGTGCCAATTTCACCTTTTCTTAGTTTGGCACCGAATCCATCCATTGCTACAGCCGGTGCCATAAATATTAGACACCGGTGACATGACTAGTCTACAGAGACCATTGGCAATTTAACAACACGTGGAGTGCCCTGGGCAAGAAGTGCCCAAACAAATACAAGAAGCGACAGGACTCCACGATCATAGGCATTACATATTTTGAATGGGAAAAGCTTGTCAAAGTTTAGTCATTGATGTTAGCAAGAAGCGACAGGACTCCACGATCATAGGCATTACATATTTTGAATGGGAAAAGCTTGTCAAAGTTTAATCATTGATGTTAGCAAGAAGACGTTAGTCTAATATATTAGAATTGGAAAACCTTGTCAAAATTTTCTCATAGATGTTAGCCAGAAGACATGCATTTGATATTTTTGAGTGGGACGCCCTTGCTGTGAGCAGCGTCGAGTGTTTTTCCTATTCATGTGTTCAGTTTAGAAGTAAACAGTTACTCTACTGAGATATTCCTGTGTTAAGAGTTTGTTCTGAATATTGTCTATGTAATGCTAGGCCTTGTGTTTGATTGCAAAGTTGAGCTTGGAATGTTGTGGCATGCGGCATCACGAGCTGTTCACCATGCCTCCTGAGAATAATGCTTCGTATTGTTTTGCATGTCGATCTAATGCCAGTGATTTGCTTGTTAAGAAGATCATCCTCTTCTGTTGTTTCCGTGCTTAAGAAGTTCATCGTCTGATGTTTCATTCATAGCCTATACGACAAGTCGGGTAGGTTAGACGTGAAACCATATGGTCTTCCGACCAACTCATGATATTAGGCCGTGATTGGATCATCGTTTTCCAACCAAAACCGCTTGTAAAACTGATGCTTGTAAATTAAAGCAGATGGTCTCGGGCGAAGGCGCTTGGTTGGTCGATTTCGACTAGTAAAATATCGGAAGTACTTGACACACGATAAAAACACTGAACGACACTCAAACGATTGTTAATCCAGCCGTTAGCTATTGTTTCAGCCTTGCCCATGTATGGCATGATACGCACGTCGTGCATGTATCGTCTGGTAATGTCGTCCATATTGCAGTGCTCGTAAAATATACACTGGTCTCTCAAATTACATGCGTAACCTGCCGGTTTTACTTACAGACCTCGGGCCCTCGGTTTCATTATGCCTGTATTTTACGCGTTGTTTTCGATGACGAGTAAATTACACTTGTATGTTAATACAGGTTTGAAATAAACCAGAGCTCCCAAGCGCGGCCTTACCGTTTCATGTCGTCTCAGTTTCTCGAAGGTTCTCATAGGTGTCTGATGATCCTGGCTTCCTGAATGAGTAGCGGGCGCTGTATCAGACCATCCGTAGGGCCCGCGAGGCCCTCTCCATTGTCCTTCGAGTTGTTGCGCTCACCGTGGTGCCGAGCATTGTTAACATCGTCAACGAACATGAGGATTCAGGAGATGACTTTATTTTGACTGGATGACACTAGGGACCCACTAGGGCCATAGCCGTACGTACGCAAGTGCCTCCTTATTATGTATAACTATTTCTTTGCTTTCTCCTGGTTTCTTGACATCACGGTCCCACACCATTGTCAACCTATGTAGTCAATATAAATGAGAGAATTGCACAAGGTGCGGCCGACAGCTGGGACCAAGCAGCTCGAGCAGTATTTGTGTTTTTGAGGCGTGAGCACTGCAGAGTTTTTCTTGGCGATGATTTCGTTGTTGTTCAGAGGAGAGCAGGGTATTAACTGGGCGGGTTGTGGCCCGTCTAGCCCAGGCCAGATATCCAGCCCAGATACTATTTTTTTTCAAGATGAAAATGGCTAGCCCAGCTATACGTCTTTTTGAGGAATACCCAAGCAAGGTCAACTTGTTATTCTCCGGCCCGCTGGGCTGCAAATCTTTCCTAGGAGGATGCATTAGGCTTAACAGGAAAATGGGCTTTAAAAAATAATAAATGGGATGCAATTATAAAAACTGGGCAGTAACTATAAAAAAATGCACCAAACACGAAATTAGTTTATAAAATATTATTTATGGGTTTTGAAAATCTTAAATTTTCATTGTTGCGCGTGCAATGTTTCGTTAGTTTTTTACGTAATACAAATTTATATTTAATCTGACTACAAATTTCGGGATAAAAATATTTCAGCGCCCATCAAAATGTGGGAAATTTTATTGAATTCTGTCTTCAATGGTTGGTTGAAATTATTAATCATTGTCCTAGCTAGAAAATGGGCTGTACTTTTAACAAACTATAAATGGGCTGTTGTAAATTCCATTAGAATTCCAAAATGGGTTGTACATTCTTACAAAATGCAAATGGGCTATAAGTTCTCTGCCACACACTTGTGGGCCTACTAAGTGACGCGTCCCCTGAAAAATTAAGTTGACGCGTATGCAAGGCTTTGCCAACTTATTATAGTCAACACACGGTTCTAGCAGCAGTGGCCGTTGGATGTCTATCCAACGAATGTCGTGCTTCTTCTTCAATCTCGGATATTCTTAGCTTCGCCGGCCCAAAAAATGATTCCTCCCCCTGACATCTGGGGCGCACCGTTTCGGAGGCTGACCTGTGGGCCTACTAAGATGGAGCGTACCAAGGGCTTTGTCAACTTAGTCAATAATAAACGTTTCTAGCTTCAGTGACCGTACGATGTCCATCCAACGGCTGTAATGCTTCTTCAACCTCTGGTCTTCTTGGTCCAGCCGCCCAAAACAGCGTCGATCGTGCCGCCTGCTCCAGCCTCCCGTGGCCGGCTGTGCTGCCGCGGAGGCCTCACCGCCCCCATACTACTCCCACCGCTGGCCAGGCCATCCCTCCACTCACCCACACCCCCTGTTATTCTGCGGCGACGGCAACCTCATACCGCAGCTGAACCAGTGAACCCTCGTACTGCTCTTCGCGCGGGCTTCCATTGTTGCGTCTTCCCCGGCTCCGCGTCGTCCCCTTCCTAGGCCTCGCCGTCGTCCAGACCACCGCCCTGGTGCTCTCGGTGCGGCGTGGTCAATGTGGTCAACGACCGACTTCCATCTGAAGAGTACTGTACGTGGAGAGGCTGACAGCTGGCTCCAGGCGGCCGCAAGGAAGTGCCTCCTTATTACGCGCAAAATAATTATTCCTCCACCTTACAGCAGGGACCCACCGGACGGGCCACCTTATTTCGCGAAAAAAACGTTTCCCCCCTGACCGCTCGGACCCACCGGACAGGCCAGCGTATTTCGCGAAAAAAAAACGTTCCCCCCGCTGTCAGCTCGGACCCACCAGAAGTGCCTCCTTATTACGCACAAAAAATGAATACTCCTCCTGCTAGCTGGGACCCACCATGGTGGGAGGCTGACTTGTGGGCCTACTAAGTTGACTGGGACGGGGGCCTTTGTCAACTTTAGTCAATATGAACGATTCTAGCTCCAGTGACCGTACGATGTCCATCCAACGGCCGTAGTGCTTCTTCAACCTCTGGTCTTCTTGCTCCAGCCGCCCAAAGCAGCGCCGGTCGTGTCGCATGCTCCTGCCTCCCGTGGCCGGCTGTGCTGCCGTGGAGGCCTCACCGCCCCTACTATTCCCACCACTGGCCAGGCCCTGCGGCGACGGCAGCCTCACACCGCAGCGAACCAGTGAACCCTCGTACTCCTCTCCGCGCGGGCTTCCACTGCCGCGTCTTCTCCGGCTCCCTGTCGTCCCCTTCCTAGGCCTCACCGTCGTCCACCGCCCTGATGCTCTCGGCGCGGCATGGTCAACATGGTCAAGGAACGACTTCCATCGGACGTGGACTGTACGTGGAGAGGCTGACATCTAGGTCCACGGCCGCAGCAAGGAAGTGCCTCCTTATTACATGCAAAATAATTATTCTTCCACCTGACAGCGGGGACCCACCGGACAGGCCACCGTATTTTGCGAAAAAAACGTTTCCCCCTGACTGCTGGGACCCACCAACTACACCTTCGCACGCAAGGAAGTGCGTCCGAGCAAAAAAACAAAATGATTCACCCACCTGACTGCTGGGACCCACCAGCTACATCTTCGCACGCAAGGAAATGCCTGACAGTCGGGACCCACCTGGTCGAAGCGTATGTAGCATTGTTGTTCTGGTCGCGAACGTGTACGTACATATATACTGGTCGATGTAGAGGCGCGCACGTGTCGTAGTAGAGGCGCGCACATAGCTTGTACACGTACATACAGCGGTCAGGGTGCAAGAAAGAAAATACGGCCACGTATGTGTACATATGGGCAGGGTATTGAACGCCTACTCGCGCATAGTACGGCGAGGGCTCGTGTACATGGCTGGGTCAGAACGGAGAAACAACGTCGTCGTCGTGTTCATGGGGAGGCAACGGAATGCGTCGTGTTCATGGGGAGGCAACAGAATGCGTCATGTTCATGGGGAGGCAACGGAATGCGTCGTGTTAATCGGGAGGGCTTGGACGGAATAGGCGATGGAAACGTGGCCTGGCGTACCGCACAACGGAGTAAACGTCCTTGTGTTCGACCGACCATGTTCGAAATAGGATCCTGTTCATCGGGAGGGGTGTGGCATACCGCAAAACAGAGGAAACGGAACTCCTACGGTCGAAACGGGGGTCCTGTTGATCGGGAGGGGTGTGGCGTACCGCAAAACGGAGGAAACGGACCTCCTACAGTCGAAACGGGGGTCCTGTTGATCGGGAGGGGTGTGGCGTACCGCAAAATGAAGCAAACGGACTTATGTTGGAGCGCTACGGTCGAAATGGGGGTCCTGTTCATCGCGAGGGGTGTGGCGTACCGCAAAATAGGACTCCACGGGATACTGTTCATCTCCATCATCGACCTCCTCCAGCCTCCACGGGCACCTGTTCATCCAGCCTCCACAGGCTCCTGTTCATCCAGCCTCCACCGCGTGCTACTCCACCGGCTACTGTTCAACCACCCCTCCACCGTCTACTGTTCATCCATCCCTCCACACCATGGGGTCCTGTTCAACCACCCCTCCACGGGCACCCCTCCACCGTCTACTGTTCATCCAGCCCTCCACACCACGGGGTCCTGTTCATCCACCCCTCCACGGGCACCCCTCCACCGTCTACTGTTCATCCAGCCCTCCACCACACCACAGGGTCCTGTTCATCCACCCCTCCACGGGCACCCCTCCACCGTCTACTGTTCATCCAGCCCTCTACCACACCACAGGGTCCTATTCATCAAGAGGCAACGCCACCGCTCACTGTTCATCCAAACCCCCCCCCCCCCCCCCCCCCCCCCGCAACACTCACTGTTCATCCCATCGATCGGCTTCAGTTAGCAGCAGTAGCGAAGGAATCGCTCGATCGGGTTGAGTTAACAGCCATCGATCGAGCGCTCGGGTTCAGTAACGCATAGCCTGCAGTGCAATCGCTCGGGTTCTGTTAGAGCCCAACGCCTCGCTCGGGTTCAGTTAGAGCCAACGCCTCACACTCACGCGCATACGTGTACGAGAGAAACGTGGATCACTCGGCCCCCGACCTCCCACCATCACCGGGAACTCCCCGAAATTTTCCTCCCCCTCGCTTCTACCACGGTTTTTTCCGTCATGGATGGCCCAAAGAATGTCATGCAGCTGCGTCTCCGGCCCGCCCAGGACAAAAAGCCCATTTTCTGTTATGATTTTTTGTCATAGAAGTAGGAGCCCACCACATCTATGATGATACCGGGTTTTGTCACAATTATCGTCATAGAAGTGTCATATGTATGACAGAAAAAAAATTCGTTCGGCCCAAAATGTCACGGATGTGTCTTTTTTTGTAGTGTTGGCTCGAAGGGCCGCACTGGCGTCATAAGCAGCCTGACTGTTTTCATGCACCACCTTCACTCGCTCCATCATTATGCCAGCTTGGCGAATGGCTTCTGCGGCGGCGGCGGCCTGGCTTTCGGAACGTGATGAGTAGTGAAGAATGGGGTTGGTGGTGCAGTCGCGGCAGCTTGAAGTTCCGAGGCATGAGGCTAGATAGTTGAAGCAAACACTGGTGCAGTCGACGATGTGGGGCGTTCACTTGATACTGGAGTAGCGGAAGTAACAGAAACCCGAGTCACATCTTCAAGCTGTTGAGTCACTAGCTCTGCCACCAGCACCGATTGGGACGTCTTGCCAGTTGATGCCTTCTTACTCCTCCTAGGCCTTAGTGGCACATCCTCGTCGTCATCCGGAAGATCAATGACATGGGGAGGAGCTGCAAAAAGAATTAGTTGTCAGAATTCAATCGGTCAACAAAATGGCTGAGAAAGCAAAGGCAAGTTTGCAAAAATCATACCCGGGTTAGAAGTGACCGTGTCTTCTATGTCTCCATCACCATCCCTGTAAGCAGAAGTCCTAGAAGTGGCAGCTCTGCAAGTTTCAAGATTCACTCGGACAAATGAGAAAGAGATTCGACAGCATAAATCCTCGATTGAAAGGTGGAGACAAGACACTTACGCAGAAGCGATGGGGACATCAATCTTGATCTTGGGTAGAGCCTTCTGAGGCTTTGGTTCTGTAACCTTTTGCTGCTTCGGGGCCTTCTCAGTCAGGACAGGGGAAGAGGTCCGACTGCGCTTGGAAGTTTGTCCGGTCGACCTAGCTACTTCTCCATGGACACTCGCTGGGTCGTGCTTATGTTTGGAACACTTTTTAGTGCGAGGCGGTGACTTGAGTTCTTCACCACTGCTCGAGTCCCCACTTTCCTCCTCCTCTTCCCCTCCATCAGATTGCCAATCCATGCTTTCGCCTTTGCTTGCCTCCCCTTCCGGGTCCTTCTCCTACTCTCCGTTGGGCATCGAGTACATCTCAATGAGGGCCTGAAAGACAACAAGTGGAACAAATGTCAGTCAATTGGCAAAAAGCAATTACATGATAGATCAAAAAACACTCGGGAGATAGAATTGGAACTTGTCCAGTTCATATCAGTTGTCGAGTGGAGGGATTCTCCTGGACCCCCTGGGGTTATCCTTGCTGCCAGTGATGCCCCTCAACCACTGCTCCACTGTACCCTCGTCGACTTCTTCTGGGTGGATCCGACTGGTATCTTTGATGCCCGAATACATCCACATCGAATGGTCGCGAGCTTGAAGTGGATGAATGTGTCGTTCGAGGAAGACCTCCAGGAGATACATGCCAGTCATGCCATCACGAACGAGCTGGACCACTCGCTCGACCAGCACCTTCACCTCCGCTTTATCCTCCGGAGTCACCTTCAAGGCAGAGGGCTTCTCAACTCGAACCATGTAAAAGGGGAGAAGTCCAGTAGACTGGCCTGGAGTCGGCTGGTCTTTGCAGTAGAACCAGGTCGACTGCCACCCTCTGACTGACTCAGGAAGAATCATGGCTGGGAAAGTACTTTTACCTCTCATTTGGATTCCAAGACCCCCACACATCTAGATCACATGTGTCCTCTCATCACTCGGATTGACCTTTTTAACCGACTGAGAACGACAGGTGAAAATGTGTTTGAAGAGGCCCCAGTGCGGTTGACAACCCAGGAAATTCTCGCACATGGACATGGATGCAGCGAGGTACACAATAGTATTGGGGGGAAATGATGAAGTTGTGCTCCAAAGAAGTTTAAGAAACCTCAGAAGAAGGGGTGGGGAGGCAAAGAAAAACCACGGTCGACGTGGGTGGCGAGGAGCACACACTCACCCTCCTGCGGCCGCGGCTCGGTCTCGTCCTCCAGTAGCCGCGCTGACTTGTGGGGAATCAGTCCCCCCTCAACCAGATCGTCGATGTAGTCTTGCCAGATCGTCGACCGAATCCAATCCCCCTGGATCTAGCCGCGCGGCAGGCCAGATCTCGACGAGGATCCGTCCCGGCTGGTCTTCGTCCCCTTCGCCTTCGCTGTCGCCTTCTTCGAGCGCTCCAAGGCCGCCGTCTTCTCCTTCCCCATTGCAACGGATGGAGTTCGAGCGGACCAGCAGCGCCAAGAGCAGAGGTGGATGCAGTGGAGAAACAGAGGAGAAAGGGATAGAATGGGGCGCACTATGCAAAAAAAACCAGTTGCGTCGCCTTATATGAGGTCTTCTCCCGAGTGGCTGACTTGTGGGTCCAAGCAAACCCGTCAAATCCCGCAATAGTCACGCGTGTAGTACGTGGCAAAAAAGGTGGTGTGGGAATTGAGGCGCCCCTGCCTAATATTCTCTGATTACCGTGGCCTCCTCCTCCCCGCACGCTTCCCGAAATTCGAATCCCGCAGGATCCGCAAGCAGTAGAGCAACTTATCAGACGGAAGATTTTTTCCATATCAACACTCGAAGCTTTTCAATAAAAGTTCACTCGACAAACTAAGAATGGATCAAGGCGACTGAAGAAGAAATTGAAGTCATCGTGATTGGTCATTTGATCCTAGTCAAACACTTCTGAACTGCAAGAATTGAGTCGGAGGTATTTTCAACTCCTCCTCCACTCGAGCCCTAAACCATTCGGGGGCTAATGATGAAGCTATGTACCTAGGGTAGGGTCATAGGCCTGACCTAGACACCCTCCACTGGGACATCACCCTAAATCCAGAAACATTCAAGAGATACCATCATCCACTCGACTAGAAGCATTCCACTCGGAAGACTCGAAGTCACTCGATCGTAGCAATTGTCACTCGACGATCAGAAGACCAAAAGTCGCTCTGTATAGCAACAGTCGAATGTTTACTCTGTAGACTTAATGTTCATTTATGTCACTTTATTGTTGGTGTTACCAGAAACGCCCCATCTTAATGTTCATATCTAGGGGGAGAATCTTCATCATCACTTTCATCAATATTATCGGTTTCAATAATTTCATTCTCTCTAACCCTAGCAAGTTGTTCATCAAGAAATTCACCTAGTGGCATAGTATTATCAAGCATAGAAGTAGTTTCATCATAAGTATCATGCAAAGTAGAAGTTGCATCATCAATAACATGCGACATGTCAGAATGAATAGCAGGTGTAGGTGTCGCAAGTTTACTCAAAACAGAATGTGAATCAAGTGCAGAGCTAGATGGCAGTTCCTTACCTCCCCTCGTACTTGAGGGGAAAATCTTGGTTCTTTTATATTTCAAGTTCTTCATAGTGATCAGCAGATATAAATCCCAAGTGACTCAAAGAATAGAGCTATGCTCCCCGGCAACGGCGCTAGAAAATAGTCTTGATAACCCACACGTATAGTGGATCGCAACAGTTTTTGAGGGTAGAGTATTCAACCCAAATTTATTGATTTGAACAAGGGGAGCCAAAGAATATTCTCAAGTATTAGCAGCTGAGTTGTCAATTCAACCACACCTAGAAACTAAATATCTACAGGAAAGTATTTAGTAGCAAAGTAATATGATAGTAGTGGTAATGGTAGCAAAAGTAATAGTTTTGGTTTTATAGTGATTGTAATAGTAGCAACGGAAAAGTAAATAAGCGAAGATCAATATGTGAAAAGCTCGTAGGCAATGGATCTGTGATGGATAATTATGTTGGATGCGATTCCTCGTGCAATAGTTATAACATTGGGTGACACAGAACTAGCTCCAGTTCATCAATGTAATGTAGGCATGTATTCCAAATATAGTCATCCGTGCTTATGGAAAAGAACTTGCATGACATCTTTTGTCCTACCCTCCCGTGGCAGCGGGGTCCTATTGGAAACTAAGGGATATTAAGGCCTCCTTTTAATAGAGTACCAAACCAAAGCATTAACACTTAGTGAATACATGAACTCCTCAAGCTACGGTCATCACCGGTAAGTATCCCGACTATTGTCACTTCGGGGTTAACGGATCATAACACATAATAGGTGATTATAGACTTAAAAGATAGGATCAAGAACTCACATATATTCATGAAAACATAATAGGTTCAGATCTGAAAATCATGGCACTCGGGCCCTAGTGACAAGCATTAAGCATAGCAAAGTCATAGCAACATCAATCTCAAAACATAATGGATACTAGGGATCAAACCCTAACAAAACTAACTCGATTACATGATAAATCTCATCCAACCCATCACCGTCCAGCAATCCTACAATGGAATTACTCACGCACAGCGGTGAGCATCATGAAATTGGTGATGGAGGAAGGTTGATGATGATGATGGCGACGGATTCCCCTCTTCGGAGCCCCGAACGGACTCCAGATCAGCCCTCCCGAGAGAGATTATGGCTTGGTAGTGGCTCCATATCGTAAAACGCAATGAAACCTTCTCTCTTATTTTTTTCTCCTTGAACGTGAATATATGGAGTTAGAGTTGAGGTCGGTGGAGCACCAGGGGCCCACGAGGCAAGGGGCGCTCCCCCCACCCTCGTGGACAGGGTGTGGGCCCCCTGGCCTTGGTTCTTTCGCCAGTATTTTTCATATATTCCAAAAATATTCTCCGTTGATTTTCAGGTCATTCCGAGAACTTTTATTTTTGCACAAAAATAACACCATGGCAATTCTGCTGAAAACAACGTCAGTCCGGGTTAGTTCCATTCAAATCATGCAAGTTAGAGTCCAAAACAAGGGCAAAGGTGTTTGGAAAAGTAGATATGTTGGAGACGTATCATAGGTTCCTTCCCTTAAGCACGCGACCCCTTAGGTTCAAGCCGGCTAGGTCACAGTTCGGATCACCTCCGAACTGCACGGTTGGTAGTGGCCCCTAGAAAGGCATGCCGAACACTAAGCAGAGTATGAAGCTGGTTAGGCGAACATGTACATCACACTTCCATTCCTTTTACCACACGATATATGTTGTCGGGCTCAAGGCGAGTCTGTCATCCTTGTGCTAGCCCGACCTCTTTCTCGTTCTAGTGATGCCGACCATAAACCAGATTATCTCATAATACCTGTCGCATGGCCATGCTTATCCTAGTCGGATCACACGAGGGGCCCAGAGTATATCTCTCCTGATCGGAGGGGAAAATCCCATCTTGCTCGGCCATGTCTTGCAGGATGGGTCTGGACAAGCCCGAACCTACCTTTGTAACTACCCAGACATGGAGTAGCGTTTGGTTGGCCCAAAGCACGTCTGTCACGATCCCGACTACATGCGCCAGCTCAGGTCTTAGGACATAGAACACATGTTGTACTAGAGACTCACAAATGGCATATCATTGCGTCTCATAGTTGGGTCTGTCCGACTCGGACCTTCTCTCGACTTGGATCCGACTACGTCGAATCCGACCAGATCCTTCCAAGTCCATATTATCCGGTAAGCATCCAATGCTCCATGGCTAGTGAGACCAAGCCATCGACTGTGTCATATGCTAGTCTAGTCGGCTACGCGTCCACACAACCCTTTCGACTAGGGACCTTTTAGGACAGTCATCATACAATGCATAGTCCCACAAACAAGTCATGTACTTGCTGATTAACATCATTGATAATGTCCAAGGACTATCTTTCTTCATAAACACATAGGAAATATCCTCATACATGATTGACTCTAGGGCATATATCCAACACTAAGAGATTGTCGTGTCTTGTGTGGTTCCCCCTCACACACACACACATACACAGATATTATATATATATATAGGATAGCACTATTCTAATCCCAGGATTAGAATAGTTATTTGGATCACAGCAGTCCCTATATAGGGCCCGATAGGGCCCTCCCATACTTCCGAACTGCCGCCAGCCCGACAGGATCCACTGGATCCCGAGCCCCCCCCCCCGACCGGATCCACCTGATCCCGATCCCGAGCCGCACCAGCCCCCCTCCTCCCCTTGATCCCCCGACATCTCCCCTCCTCGCCGCGGATCTTCGCCGGATCCGTCGCCTCCCTTCCATCCCCAGCTCCTGGCCGGCCAGATCCGCCGCCTCCCCTCCTTCCCCAGCTCCTGGCCGACCACCGGCGTGGGCGAGCGAGCGATGGCGGATGCTGGCACGAGGGAGCCCACGTCGCGTGGACGCGGCGAAACCGCCATGGACTTCAGAAAGCTGCATCCTCGTCCCATCGTCACCGCCCGAAGCCTTGGCGGACCAGAGGACGGCCCCGATGCAAGCTACAGCGAGCGGCACGCCCAACGGAGCAACTCCTCCATGAAGGCAGCATCGGCTGCGCCCTCAAATTCAACAACAAAAGTACATGAACTTCCTCCCAATTTTGCCTTCTTCTTCAATCTTGCCTTCTTTGACCTTCTTGCTTCGTGCAGATGAACTTTGCGCCCCCTGCGAGACATGGATTGCCATGGAATTCCTCTCCTACCTCCACGATGAATTGTTCTCAAGGTGGCCTATCAGCTGCTGGAAAAAGGTTGGCCAAACTTCTAGCCAGGTTATGGTTGAACTTCTTTCTTCCTTTGGTTTGTTATTTGCTTACAGCTATGTGAAGTTCAGGTGGTGTGTGAGCATCACTATAGGCTAGAAAAGTTTTTTTAACATCTGCCTGCTTACAGCCATGTGAAGTTCAGGTGGTGTGTGAGCCTCAGTGCAGGCAACAAACACTATAAAATCTGCTTGCATTCACATTCACATGTGGAAAAGCCATGTGAACTTCAACTAGTAAGTGTGCTAGAGTTCAGGTTGGTATGTATCTGGTTCTGTACAAAAATAAAAGGAAAATAAAACATGCATGTGATATGACATGAAGGTCAGGTTGGTATGCACTAGCAGTCCAACCATTCAAACTCATGAAGGTTCAGGTTTTTTAACTGTAGACAGTATTTCCCCTTTGCAAAACAAGAAGTTCAGGTTGTGGAGAGTGCTCAGTTCAGGTACATATATGTAATCAAATATTGTAGAATTAAACAGGATGTGAAGTTCATTCTGTGAAGGGTGCTCAGTTCAGGTACAAAAGTATTGGCAGATGCTTAGCTCAGTGCATAGTGTGATGGCTCTCCCCACTTTTATATGAGAAGTTCAGGCTGTGAATATTGCTAAGTTCAGTTACAAAGGTATAGGCAGATATAACTTGTGTGCTAATAGAAAATTTTTTCTTTTATGTCAGCAAGACGACAGACGCATGAAGAAGCTTAGAAGTTCCCAGCAGCAAGTACACAATCCAAAGCCTGTACGCGTTGCACCACCCCCTCAATGGGTCACACCTCAAACACACCAACAGCATTACCAACCTGCTCCAGACCAAAAATGGATGACACCCGAAACACACGGATACTTCCAAGATGTTGGGTCACAGCCCTATCCGCACAAGTTTGTGCCTCCACCTAATTGGGTGATGCCGGAAATCCCCCATGGATTCTTTGTATCCACCAGCACTCCCAAACACGCCGATGGAGGAGGGGTTAGCTCAAGTCCTACGTGTAACTCTGGAGGTTATCCTGGTGTGCCTCATCAATGCCAAAGCGAAGCAACTAAACCGGATCCCAGGACAAATCCAACAGCAACACACACACGGAGGAGAGTGCTCTGCACACTACCACCGTTGGATCCTACTGCTGCTACAAGTCAGAATTGTATGGGGCATAAGGCAGATGGATTGCTTCACAAAACAAAAGAGCAAACCAAGACCAGGATCGCAATACCTCCACAACCACCTCAAGCAAAAAGGACGCAAACAAGAGAGAGGCCATCTTCAGCCCTCCTTCCTCCTTGTGATCCACTGTTGCATCCTGCTATGATTACTCCACCATGCCCCATCCTAGAGGGACAGCAGCCGACACCGGCGGAGTTGCGATCATACATGCATGTAAGTGAAACAAAAAATATTTATATACGCATCTTGTATTATCTACAAATTTTCTGCTCCCTCCAGGATAACAAGTTCATAAACTGTATTTTAACGTGTTGTTTGGATTGTTTTTTCTTTTTCTACAGATGCCGGATCTACCGGATTATCTAATACCAAGACTAAAGATGTGATTCAAAGATGTAGAGAAAGCAAGGGAATTTTAACAGATACGCCAGACACGCTGGTTTTGGAATCAGGAAGACGAGGGGAAATGAAAACCACAAGTATTTTGTTTGCGCCTTCCAAGGGATACACACATCTTCTGTTTCAGAGGCCAACATGAAGCGAAACAAAACATCGCAGAGGACGGGCTGCAATGCAAGAATGAGGGTGAAGGTGCAGGAGGATGACACATCTGTGGCAGTGGACATTGAGTACAATCATAATCACTAGCTCGTGCAAACTGATGACATGCTGGTATTTTTGCACTCACGCAAGAATTATGACCCCACTATTTTGGAGTATGTAAAGCTCCTGCAGTACCATGATGTCAAGCACACAACAATCATGTCCATGCTATCTGAAAATGAAGATGGAAGCTACTTCCTAAGCATGACCGGACGAGACCTACTAAACCAGTAAGTATTCAAACACCCACATACTGCAATATAAAATAGCATCCTAGCTCACAACCCTTTGCTAGCAAAAAATGAACAAATGCATGTTTGCATGTGATTTGCGGGAAAGCCATGAATGCAAGGAAAGATGATTTGGATGATGTATTGAAACTTGTTTCATTCTTCAAAGACATGAAGGCAATAAATGATGAGTTTTTCTATGACATCCAAGTGGACAAGGAAAAGTCAATTAAAAGCATTTTCTGGTCCAATGCAAGCTGCCGAGGAGCCTATCAAGACTTTGGCGATTGCATAACATTCGACACAACTTACAAGACCAACAAATTTCATATGCCTCTGGGAGTGTTTGTTGGAACAAACCATCATTTGCAGTCAACGATATTTCATGTTGCCCTGATAGGAGACGAAGATGCAAAGTCATTCAAGTGGTTGTTCAATACATTTGTACGGTGCATGAACAACAAGCACCCAACTTGCATTCTAATAGGTGAGTTCAAAAAAACCTCTTCAAGTTTCATCATCTTTTCAGTCTATGGGTATGTGTTGGGTACATTGGTTTTGTTTGAAAATAATATAAAGAATGTAGTTCAACCACTGTTAGCACAGAAGTCCAACTAGCAGTACAAGAAAGCAAAATTATCTGGCACATGTTTAGAAAAAAATTAGTTATGAATGTGAAGTTCAAATACATGAATCATAGAAGTTCAAGGACAAAGCTGTAAGATAAATATATGTAGCATGTTTAGAAAAATATAGTTATTTATGTGAAGTTCAAGCACTGCTACCACAGAAGTTCAACAACAATGCTTTAAGAAAAATTTGAGTGTGACACTACTAGTTTGTCCTACTACTAACAGTGAAGTTCAAGCACTGCTACCATAGAAGTTCAGCAACACTACTGTAAAGAAAAAATACATGTGACATTCTTAGATACCATACTGCTAGATGTGAAGTTCAAGTCCTTGTACAACATAAGTTCACCATCAGTACAAAAATGAATCAAGTTTCATTTTTTTAATTCATGCAGACCAATGCCCATCGATGGCGAAAGATATACCACAATCATTTCCAAACACCGTCCACAAGCTATGCCGTTGGCACATCATGAAGAAGTACAGGGAATACCTCGCGTTGTTGTACAGAAAGTATAAAACATTCAAAGAGGAGTTCACAGCTATATTAAACTGGCCGCTAATGCCAACGGAGTTTGAAGATGACTGGGCTCAACTCGTGCACAACTACAACCTGGAGAACGACCAGATGATGATGCAGCTCTTGAGTGATAGGAAGATGTGGATTTCAGCATATTACAAGAACATTTTCTGTGCTAGAATGACTTCCACACAACGAAGCGAGAGTATGAACCACGTGCTAAAGAAAGGGTTTGTCAAGGGGACCCAGAACCTACACAAGTTTGCTAGGCGGGTCAATGCTTGCATACAAACTCGGATGCAGAAGGAGAACGAGCAAACAATGACCAGCATGGTATGATGACAAGTACAAAACACCCCCATCATGTTCTGTTTACCTTCAACATGTGCACTTTGAATTTAAAAAAAATGAAACCCATGACTCTGCTTCGACTAATATCTCACTTTTTGACATGTGCAGACCAATCCTGTGACAAAAACAACTTACGGCTACGAGGAAGACATGTCTATCAAGTACACGAGAGCCGTGTACACCGAGATGAGGAATAGGATGAGAAAGGCCATGCTATTTCGCGCAAAGCATACAGCAGAGCCCACTAAGTACCTTGTGTACTACCACAACAAGCCTGGCCATGATGATGAAGAAAGATTTTCCTGGTCAAAGCATGAATTCCAGGTTGTAGTTGACCCAGAGAATGAAATATACGAGTGTGAATGCAAGCTCTGGACACACACAGGTGAGCGAAAAACAAACTCATTAAATAGCTAGACTAGTAGTATCATATCAAAATTTATGAAACTCATTGCTGGCTCACAAACTATATATTCTGCATTCATCACAAAATGCAGGCCTGTTCTGCCTTCACATCATGAACATACTGGACTACCTCAAGCCTGACAAATTTCCAAACAAGCATATCCTCAAACGATACACAAAGACTGCAAAATCACAACCAACCTTTGATACAAGGGACTACAACACAACCACATCGGATGGCAGCTCAAGGCTATCGAAGCAAGACATCTTGCTGCTACTGAATTTGATGGTTAACAAGAAAGCGATGAGATGTGACCAGCAATATGACAGAGCCTACTATGTTCTCAAGAGGCTCGTGGAAGAGCTTCATGCAATACATTCAGCAAATCAAGCGGATGCTGACGAAAGGATGGCTGAAGAGGACGCTGAAATTGAAGATGACCTTCATTATTATGCAGCGGAAATGCGCAAGGCCGCCGATGAAGCCAACCAATGCACGTAGGGTGATGGCCAATCAATGGAGCAGCGACAGCAAGAGACGATGAAACTGCCGTTGTATTCTCAAACAAAGGGTAGGAAGAAAATTACTGCAGCAAAGAAAAGTGACAAGAGAGCTCAAATAAAGGCACCACCTACAGGAAGAGTCGTCGTTCTCGATGAGAACGGAGTACCACATGGACACAGGAAATGTAGTGTGTGCAACCAGGTTGCGGGACACAACAAGCTGACCTGTCCAACACTCTTGGAAAGAAATAATGCTGAGGAGGTCAAGCAAGCCAAATCTCAAAAACAGCAGCCCAAAGTTATGGAACAAAAGAAGGGACCACACCCAAAGAAAGCAAGTAGCAGACTTTGTAGCATATGAAAGGAGTATGAACCACATAATGCAAGAACATGCCCGAAGCGCGCCGATGCTGAAGAGACAAGCAAAAAGACAAAGAAGAAACATAAAGCAAAACCTAGAGCCATCAACAAGAAAGTGGTGGAAGATGAAGAGGAAGATGAAGATGAAGACACCGTCGAAGAAGAGGAAGACGAAGAGGAAGAGGAAGACGACAATGAAGAGGAAGAGGATGATGAAAAGGAAGAGGTACATGTCAAGAAAAAACCTCTACCACCAAAGCCTAGGAGGAGCGCAAGGCTGATGAACAGTTAGAATAGGTCAATTAACACAATGCAAACTTATGTCATGTCAATGTGCAGAACATTATGTCATCCCCTGGTAATATACACTATGAAGTTCAAGTAATATTACTGCAGAAGTCCTTGTATGTTATGAGAGGAAGTGATGTGCTCGTGATGTATTGCATGAAAGTGCAAGCAGTAATAAGTTGAAAAATATACACTGTGAAGTTCAAGTAATATTACTGCAGAAGTCCTAGTATGTTATGAGAGGAAGTGATGTGCTGGTGATGTATTGCATGAAAGTGCAAGCAAGAACAAACATGAAAAACATACATTGTGAAGTTCAAGTAAGCTTACTGCAGAAGTCCTGGTATATTATGAGAGGAAGTGTTGTGCTGGTCATGTATTCCATGCAGAGTGCAAGCAAGAACAAAAATGAAAAACATACATTGTGAAGTTCAAGTAATATTACAACGGAAATTCTGGTATATTATGGCAGGAGGTGCTCGTGTTGTATTCCATAAAAGAGCAACCAGCAAATAATCATACAGTCTTGAAGTTCAGGTCACCTTACAGAAGAAGTTCTGGTATATAAAATCGATGTAGGAAAAAATATGCTTAAAGAATAAAGTTTCACCGCATAAACTAAGGTTAGCAAGCCTAAGACAGTGCATTCAAATGTGAAGTTCTGCTTGGATACGTGCAGAAGTACATGTACAATGCCGACAAAAGATAAAGAAATGTCAACAATATTTCTGCATAAAGTTATAGCTGAAATACATTCGCACTTGAAAAAACACAAAAAAACAAATATAGGTTCTATGCAAAAGAATACATATTGGTTGGGTTGAAAATTACCAATACATTACACAACACAGAATATCCTCTCCATCTAAAACCAGTAGCACAGCCACATCTCAAAGCAGAAGTTCAAGTCTATGATCATATGTTGGGGCCCGAAATAAACAACACAAAAAAATCAAGCAGTTCAACCACAACCGAGGGAGAAGTTCAGGTACATCTGTTGGGGCAAAAATATTCGACACATGGATACTGAAAAATGACGCGGTACATTGAAATTCATAAAGCCAAATCATTCTTCACACCAAATACATTTGTCCACAATATCATAAGTAATAGTACTGCACCTATAGATACACAAATCACTAAAACATTCTTACAACCAAATATTTACGGAATTGTTCCAATCATTATCAAACCTAAAAATCTGTACAAAATCAAATCTACAATGAAACTAATGCTTCGAATTCACGGGCCAAAGGACTGGATCTCTTTAGGGAGCTCTGAACGCATGACTTCATTCTTCTCGCTAAACATCAGAGTGTGCATGAACTCAGCCTTCCAGTCATCTGCAGCAGCCTGCAAATAAAGAAAGGTGAAACGATGGTTTAGCAACGGGTATCTAAAACCACAGCAGGAGCGTCTCGGCAAAAACACACAAGAAAAATCAAAGGATGATGAGACAAGAACAAAGACAGAACACACTTCCACATCACCAAAATCTTCAACAATCTCATCACCATCATACGAACAGCAGAACTTCATAGTAAAGAAACCACAATCATTACTCTTCTGCTTCAGAACATCGATGAAAGTCGGCCTCTTTGCAATAGTCACCCAGTTAGGCTGCTTGCTCGCCTTGTACGCAGCCTTGCCGTACACCTCCTCGAGCAACCCAACAAATCTCTTGATCTGTCAGAAATAACAAAATTAGATGAAGTCAAAAACATGTTAACCAAAATAGTTAAGTTCAGGTACATAAAAAAGCGACACTTGCATAAGATCCACCTAAACAAAATAGCAGAAGTTCAACTTCTAAATGATAGTCAGTTCAAGCAGTATTACCAAAACAGATACAACAACATATTTTGTCAACACAAGGCATAATAAACTTCATGTCAAACAAGAGAATGTGAAAGGAGGTTCAGGCTAAGAAACACTCACGATATTTTTGACAGTCCCCATGGAAACTCGATCGCGACGTTTCCATATTATCGTAAGGAAGTGAATCGGAAGTCAATGCTCCCACGATATCTATTCACCACATACACACTGTAGTGTGCCATTGTGCCAATTGGCTTGAATAGAATCAAGAAAACCTGCCAAGAATGAAAGGACCGGTGAACACAAACTATAAAGCATATGTACTGAAGAACTGGCATGAACAAAAACTTCTTGACAAACTCAGCAAAACGATGCACATGAAATTAAAAAAAGCAAGAGTTATGAAAACCTAACCAGCTTTGCATTAAGAAGGTCTTCTTCCTTGCGAACAAACATTGGGAGGAGACCAGCAGATTTTTTTGCATCAAACTTTGGAACTGTTGCGGCGTAGAAATCATACTCCAGGCAGTATTGTGCATTCACCAAAACACAATTAAAACACCTCCCAAATGCCACTACAACAAAACTATGGCAAAAAATGGAGATAGGGGTGCAAAGAACTAAAACCTGTATGAAGTAGGGACTAAGTACAACCCTGTCAGTATTAGTGAATATCTTAGAGGTCTCCGGCTTATCCTTCCACAAATTTATGAGATAATCCATTATGTCTCCTTCCATCTGCTGTCCTTCACCGAAAAGCATATAAAGGACACATCCTATGAGGTCAATCACATTCCCAGGGATGGTAAACATGCAGTAGCTTGTCCTGCAGAATACAAAAGGATGGTAAAACATATATTAGAAGTTCAGATACAACAACAAACAGAAGTTCAGATACTATAACTCAAAAGGCAAGAGGAGACATAAAACAGAAGTTCACATACTACAACAACGGCAGTTCGGATAATCCAACAACAAAAGTTCAGACACTATAACTCCAAGGCAAGGAAGAAATGAACAGAAGCACACATACTACAACAATAGAAGTTTCAGACACAGAGTAGCATCTCTGGCAGCAACAAAGTTAAGAAGGAGAAAACTCACTCAGAATACATCTCCACACCATCTTCACTCAGCACATACTGTTTCAACTTCCGGGCCTCGGATAGATGAGGGTAACTGTATTTTTTCAGGGGAGCGACAAGAGAACGCCACTTCAAATGCAATCTTGATGCTCTCTTGGAGGAAGTAATGTTGCCAGACTCAACTACCGGTTTCCTCCTGGTGATGACAGCATTCTTCCCACCTCTAATAGCAACAGTACCAGTAGCACATTTAACATTCTTCGAGTAAGAAATCTTCTCAAAATCATCATCGAACGAAATCACTTCTGCTTCGGCTGCTTCGACTGCATCAGCCTTCCTGGAGCAAGGGTTTTTTGGAGTACCACGAATACCACCAGCTTGCTTCCCCAACTTGGAAGGAATAAGGGTCCGAGGTCTATCATCATCTATCGGAGCTGTACTCATCGGTTCCTCCCTAGGCTGGTATTCCTGTGACCCGAGGAATGAGTAGTGGTAGTCGGTCAACTGCAATGGATCCACTGTCAAAGAAAAAAGGAAGAGAAAACATCACCATTAAATACAACTGAAGTTCAGGAACATCACAATGTGCAGTCCAACTAATAAAGATGACATGGTTACTACTCAAGCTGACCTAAAAAAATTAGTTGCCATAAAGAACTAAATGAAGTTCAGGCACACCCAAAGGCACAGTTCAACATAAACCGATGAACTGGAAATCATTCAACTACAGCTAACAAAACCATAGAAAGGCATCATCTCTGAAGTTCAATTAGAAAAGAAAATGCTCATGTCCATTTAAGCAATGGAAGCGCAGAAATTACTGAAACAAAACACACAAGCAAAATTAAAAAGATAGAAATGGAGTTCATGTACTAAGAAAATGCTCCTCTCCTTCCGAAACCAGTAGCCCAGCCAAATCTCAAGCAGAAGTCCAAGTTCAGAGAAAAAAATGAAGTTCGGGTAGAATAAAAGATGCAGTGCAGGTAAGCAGTCCAAGTTCCAAATACTTACATGTGTAGCAGCCAAACAGAGCTTGGAAGTCTGTCTCAAATAGGTTAGAAGAAGCGATTGAGTACAGCCACGTCTTCCTAATATCCGCGATATTCTCATGGGAATAATTTGCAAGAACGCTGTCATGATACGAATTAACATTCATAAGCATGAAGAATCCGCAGTCGATACTGCCATCAAACGCAGTAACAGAATAGTGTTAGAACAGAAAAAGAAAGCCAACAAATTAAACACGTCGCAGCTTAAGTACAACTATAGTTAAACAGAGGTGTTAAAGAGAAAAAGTGGAACTCATACTTGTTTTGCTGTTGGGGGACATCAATCCAATCTAGAGGGAAATTGTCAATGGTAAGAGGACTGAAGGGTGTCTCCCTGTCATTGCTGGCATCCTTCCAAAGCCTCTTGATGTTGTCGGTCATCCGCCGAAGCAGGCATACCGCACATTCATCTCCTGGTCCATAATAGGAGTCGAAAAGCTGGAACCTTGAATTCTTCAGGTCAAGAAATATTGAAACCCAATGACCAACACCACCCATGGAAGCAGGAATCTCAGGCGGGTCAAAAGTGGGGAAAACAACCTGAAGCATCATAAACACATGAATCATTAAAAACTGAGAAGTAATATCAAAACGGTACAAAGAAAAATAAAACAAATATTAACATAGTTGATCACACTGCAAAACTAATATAGAGGCAAAGAACAAGATATTGCATACCGAATCATGTGCATCCATGTTATCTGGACCACTCGCCATGAAGTACTTCCTCACACAGGAATCAAATTGACCTCTAAAAATCTTGTCCTAAAATAATGCAGACAACACCAACATATGAAAAAAAATACAAAAATGAGACAAACAAGTTTTAACTAAATTGGTAATGAACAAAATAGAAAAGAAATCGCTGTATGGTTGACTTACACAAACCCAATACGGCAGGATGAGTTTATCCGATCCCTAATACTTCGCACGTAGACAGTAGAGTGCACACTCAGTGTGATGCCCCTGATTCAATCGTACACTAATCATACACGCAAACGTGTACAATCAAGATCAGGGACTCACGGGAAGATATCACAACACAACTCTACAAATAAAATAAGTCATACAAGCATCATATTACAAGCCAGGGGCCTCGAAGGCTCGAATACAAGAGCTCGATCATAGACGAGTTAGCGGAAGCAACAATATCTAAGTATAGACATAAGTTAAACAAGTTTGCCTTAAGAAGGCTAGCACGAACTGGGATACATATCGAAAGAGGCGCAGGCCTCCTGCCTGGGATCCTCCTAAACTACTCCTGGTCGCCATCAGCGGGCTGCACGTAGTAGTAGGCACCTCCGGTGTAGTAGGAGTCGTCGTCAACGGTGGCGTCTGGCTCCTGGGCTCCATCGTATGGTCGCAGCAATCGGGTATAGAAAGGGGGAAAGGAGGGAGCAAAGCAACCGTGAGTACTCATCCAAAGTACTCGCAAGCAAGGAGCTACACTACATATGTATGCATTGGTATCAAATGGAATAAGGCTATCATATGTGGACTGAACTGCAGAATGCCGGAATAAGAGGGGGGTACCTAGTCCTATCGAAGACTACGCTTCTGGCCACCTCCATCTTGCAACATGTAGAAGAGAGTAGAAGGTAAGTCCACAAGTAGCATCGTGTAGCATAATCCTACCCGGCGATCCTCCCCTCGACGCCCTGTTAGAGAGCGATCACCGGGTTGTATCTAGCACTTGGAAGGGTGTGTTTTATTAAGTATCCGGTTCTAGTTGTCATAAGGTCAAGGTACAACTCCGGGTCGTCCTTTTACCGATGGACACGACTATTCGAATAGATCAACTTCCCTGTAGGGGCGCACCACATTTCCCAACACGCTCGATCCCCTTTGTCCGGACACACTTTTTTGGGTCATGCCCGGCCTCAGAAGATCAACACGTCGCAGCCCTACCTAGGCACAACACAGAGGTCAGCACGCCGGTCTAAATCCTATGGCGCAGGGGTCTGGGCCCATCGCCTTTTGCACACCTGCACGTTGCGAACGCGGCCGGAGAGAAGACCTAGCAACCTCCAATACAAAGGAAGTTGCGTTTCGCGGACCAACCCGGCGCACGCCGCGCAGTCGCTGACGTCAAGAAGGCTTCGGCTGATACCACGACGTCGAGTGCCCATAACTATTCCCGCGTAGTTGGTTAGTGCGTATAGGCCAGTAGCCAGACTCGGATCAAATACCAAGATCTCGTTAAGGGTGTTATTTTGAAATAACCACGGACGCCGACCAAGGCCAGGCCCACCTCTCTCCTAGGTGGTCTCAACCTGCCCTGTCGCTCCGCCACAAAGTAACAGTTGGGGGCCTTCGGGAACTCAGGCCCACCTCTACCGGGATGGAGCCACCTGCCCCTTCAGCCCCCAACATCGGAATCACTCGCGGGTACTCCTATGAGTTGACCCAACTTTAGTCACCACCTGTATAGCATGTATATATGTATAAGTATATACCTGTGATCACTTCCTGAGTGATCATGGCCCGATAGTATAGCATGGCAGACGGACAAGAATGTAGGGCCACTAATGATAAACTAGCATCCTATACTAAGCATTAGGATTGTAGGTAAAGGTAACAACAGTAGTAACAAGGACAGGCTATGCATCAGGATAGGATTAACGGAAGCAGTAACATGCTACACTACTATAATGCAAGCAGTATAGAGAAGAGTAGGCGATATCTGGTGATCAAGGGGGGCTTGCCTGGTTGCTCTGGCAAGAGAGAGGGGTCGTCAACACCGTAGTCGTACTGGGTAGCAGCGGCGTCGGTCTTGGTGTATAGCGAGAGAAGAGGGGGAAGAAACAATAAATATAATGCAAACAAATGCATGACGATGCATGACATGACAAAGCGTGATGCTAGGTGTGCCCTAATGCGGTACGAGGTGGTACCGGTGAAGGGTGAAAACATCCGGGAAAGTATTCCCGGTGTTTCGCGTTTTCGGACAGATGAACCGGAGGGGGAAAGTTGCGTGTTTGCTATGCTAGGGATGCGTGGCGGACGAACGGGCTGCATATCCGGATTTGTCTCGTCGTTCTGAGCAACTTTCATGTACAAAGTTTTTTCATCTGAGCTACGGTTTATTTTATATGATTTTTAAAAGATTTAAATCATTTTAGGATTAATTTAAATATTTTAATTCAACATTATCCAGAACAGTGATTGCTGACGTCAGCATGACGTCAGCAGTCAACAGGGGGTTGACTGGGTCAAACTGGCGTGTGGGTCCCGTCTGTCATAGACACATCACCCTAACTAACAGATTAGTTAGGTTAATTGTATTTTTTAGGTTAATCGCGTTTAATTAGTTTAACTAAACATGATTAATTAAGCTAATTAATTAATTAATTTTATTATTACTTATTTTTTATTATTATTATTTGAAATTCTTTTCTTTTTTTATAAAACATTCTAGGGGCAGGGCCCCACATGTCATAGGGCCATATGGCCTAGCGGGCACGGGCGCTACGGGGCGGGTCGGGCGTTGCGGCGCCCGAATGGGCGTTCGCCCAGATCGCCGGGGCAAGGAGGCCCGGGGCACCAGCGAACAGGCGCGGGGCGACGGGGTTGGGGGCGCGCTCGGCGGCGCGGCGCATGGAGTGCAGAGAGGGTCACGGGGGGACCAGCAGGGCGCAACGGTGCAAGAGCGGGGCCGCGCGAGGCTAGGAGGGCGAGGCCGCGGCCGCGGTGGGCGCAGCCGACGCGGTCAGACGCCGCAAAGTGGGGCGGGCGGCTCGGGGAGCCAGCGGAGCTAGGCCGTGGCGACGGAGGCGAAGCACCAGGCTCGGCTAGGCTGCGGGGAGCACGGCGGGGTAGCAGGCGGAGAAAGGCAGTGCGCGCGCGTGCGTTGCGGGGCCGCGCGAGGTCAGGGGAGGAGTGGAGGCCGGCGCAGGCCGGCGGGGCCGCAGCAGAGCGGGGGAGGGGATGCAGTGCGCGGGCAGCGCACGGGGCAAGGGCGGCAGGAGTGCGTGGGGCGAGGGGTGAGCGCGTGCGGGGCACGGCCACGGTGGGCGCGCGCGGGGCGCCGGTGCGCGAGCGCATACACGCGAGGTAGAGAGGAGGAGAGGGGAAGCTCACGGGGCCGGTAGGGTAATGGCAGCAGGTCGTGGGGAGGTAGACGGGGACAACGGCGTCGAGGAGGCAATCCGGCGAGGTAGTCGTCGACGACGGGCGGCGGGGCGGCGTCGGGCGCACGGGGTCGAGGGGCGAGGGGATCGGGATCCCGATCCAGATCCAGAACGACGAGGGGGAGTGGGGGGCGAGTGGGTGTCGGTGGGGCTGGGGTTTCGGGGCAGTGGGGGGATAAGGGCGCGGTGAGGTGGGCCGGCCTGGCGGCCCGGTGGGTAGAGGCCCTAGGGGGGCGCGGTGGCCAGCTGGGCCATTCGGCCCAGTTGAGGGGGGGCTTGCTCCTTTTTTTATTTTGTTTGTTTTCTTTTGTTTTCCTTTTCTGTTTTTTTTAAACCTTAATTGCTTTAGTTTAAATAAAACACAATAAGAGCCTCTAAATTAGTGTTACTAAATAGTCCACTACCACAAATAACTTGGCACATTAATTAAAGTAGTTTTTAATTATTTATTAATTTAAGAGCATTTAAATAATAGTTTTACCATTGTTTTATTTATTTTAGTGCATTTAACTACTTTATAAAAGTGTGAATTCTCCACCATAATTATCTATGCAATATTTGGCTCCACCCGAACATTTAGTTTTAATATTTGAAAACTTTTATTGCTTGCCTATATTTTAAATTTGAAATTTGAACTGGGTTTCGAACTGACGCGAGTTTATCAACAGTAATCGAGGTGACGTGGCTTCATTAGCGGAGGTTAACTGTAGCTTAGTTATCCGGGCGTCACAATTCTCCTCCACTACAAGAAATCTCGTCCCGAGATTTAAGAGGGAGAGTAAGGGGGAGATCTGGTTATGAAACTCTAACGAATCTTCTCGGTCTTGGTTGCTCTTCTCGAAGAGGTCAATCCATTAAGTTGATGCCTTCGTTTCCTATGCATCAATGCATCATGATGAAGTTGTTGTCCTTCCTTCGGGATCTTCACCGTACATACGAAAGGGTAAGAAGGGACAACTCTATATGGATGGATTCTAACAAGATCGAGCATCAGACGGTTAACTCAGGGATGAAGCATAAGTATCTCTCGATTTGAAACTTAAGAAGGTATCATCTGAAGTTTCAAACGGATAGGCATTCGTTCGATGCCTAATTAGAAGGTGAAAGGGTTTCAGGGCAATGAGAATAGGTATTGTGCCTCATACCAGAATAGATCACTAGACAGGTGGTCCATGAATTACATACGAAGTCAAGCGCGAGGAACAACCTTGCGAATAGGGGGTGTACAGGAGAGTCAGGTTTCGATCCTGTGGAGCTGTGGGTTATGGGCCCACCATGTGGGTTAATAGTAGGAAGAGGGGTGACGTCTTGCACGATCATGCAAGCAAGGCATGTCAGAGAATAACCGGTCAGTTATGTTGACAACATCGTTGGTACCAAGGGCGAGGGACGAAGAGAACCATTTTCCTGCTCGTTGAACGAGGCGGACCAATAGGCAAAGTTCTCGTCCATCGGCGGCTACCAGAATGTCACCATCAATAGTAACAGGGTCTTGCTGACAGAATTGTACAAAGAGGTGTTTACCTAAGTAGGAGAATATTACTACTTAGATCATATAGATCACAAGAAAGGTTAAACCAAACAATGGAAAGGAAATTATGATTATCAAATTAGACAGAATAATGGAAAGGAAAATGTGTTAAAACACATATTTCAGGGGCATTTCCTTCCCAAGGACAAATAGAGTATGATATCCATGATAGGATATAATGTAGAAAACCCTCTAGGTAGGGGGGAGAGAAATTTTCATGACATTACCGATACAACGGTGTTTGGATAATTGAGCAAGAAACAATTAGCATTGGGATAAGTGTTCTTGTTGAAAATTGGAGTAACACAGACATGCTTCGAGATAGCATTGACATGGTCTTCAAGCAAAGGTCGGACTTGGATACAAAAAGGATTCATCAGGAACAACATATAGAATAAGTCTTACAATATACTTGTGGAAGAATGGCTAACCTTGCTAGAAAGGAAACTATAACAAGTCCTCCGGGCAGGTGTGCTAAGCATGACATCACCTTACCGAGTCATATAAAGACCAATGTTATAACTCTTTGAAAAATGTTCCAACAATCATATCTGACCGAGATTCAATTCCGATTGGTGTCTGGATACCTCAGACTCAGTATGCCTATGAAGAAAAGGTGCAACACAAATTGATGAGATGACATTGTAAGATTCTCGGGAAATGAACTATGAGAGCGAGTTCTGACACAAGAGTTCATTTAAACCAAGGAGAGGATGAGGTGGCTGATGGGCTCAGGGACAATCCATCGAGATTTCCAAAAAGATGAATTTACACAACCATGTGAACAAGGAGATAACATTTGTCAAGTCAAATAATATACTGATGTATGCTCGAGGAAAACATACACAATTTGGTTGAAAGGTGCACCCAAAATATGGACCAGGTAGCACAGTTAAAATCATCACAATAATGATATAGCCAAATAGGGTAGGAAGGACATGATCGGGTACAAACTCGTAAGCAAAGAAGATGTATAATAGTTATTGAACCGTAGTGTGGAGTCGGTTCAATTATCGGTCTTTGAGTGTTTAATAACTCAGAGCCCATGAAAAATTGGAATCAGTGAGAATGTAGTACTTGATGAAGAACTCATAAGAGGTCAGGTAGTACTTGATATTATTGAGGTACCATGGTGTAATACTCGACAGAAGATCAAAGTAAAGGTTGGACTGGTGTAATGATCCACAGAAGACAAGTACTTAAACTTGCCCGTGAAATGGGGTCAAAGAAGAACATTTGGTCGAAACCACGATTGCAAAAGGCCGGATCCCAGATATAAGAACTTATACCAAGGGAAAAATTTAATTTAAGAGAAGCTTTAATGATAAGATCTACATCGTGTCCATGGGCATGAACACAAAGTTCAAGGTCGACTCCCATTTCTTCAATGCATAACCTTTCATTCACTGCTCTAGATAAAAATGATTTCGGTGTCAAAACCTACCTAGTGAATTACCAGAGGAGTATGACCCGTGAAAACTTTCGGGTTCACACAGATTAAGAAAGCCATAGGTTCAACCCGTCAAGGTATCGTGGAAAGATATACCACAAGCTTCAATCGTAAATACCACCAGCTCGAAAATAGAGCATGGTTTAGAAAACAGAGGATACAATTTACCAAAAGCATTATGTATCCGAGGAAAGGCTCACAAGGTTATTGAATAAGGAGGACACTGTCGAATAATATCCAATAAAGGATCTGACGGTCCATAGCGGAGCTGATGTGAGCATCGGCACACAATCAGTTGAAGAAAGGATGCAAGCGCATCATATTATAGAACACCTGAATGATTCGATGCTTAGATATCAAATGAATTATGATTTCCAAATAGAAGGATCAGAAGCAGACGCTCTGATCAAGGGTGGATAAGTTCAATAGACCTAAGAGTACAATTGACGGCAAACAGATTGGTCGAGAACAAGCTCATGTTCAAAAAAATGACGTCTGAGCCAGAAAGATAACTTAAAAGGATCAACTGATGATTGCGTGCATTCGCACTCATGCTGAATCAATAGGATCAAAATGACGGTGTCTAAGGATACCAACGAAAATTGCCAGACATATGGAAAGCATCCATAATTCAAGCAGACAAGTATTGCAGAGCAATAAGCTACTAAGGATTTTTGGAGGATCGAATAGTATTTCGAAGACCATTGTGAAACACATGAACAACTGGGGGATGAGCGGATACTCGATAAGTGCAAGAATTATCCATAGGGGTATTCAGGTGACAAAGAACAGCAAGGCAGTAAGCTCAAAGGATTATCGAAACAACGACGAGTATTTCAGGGTATCTTGTAATAACAAGACCAATTGGGGATGAATGTAAGAATAACAATGGCAAGTAGTTATCCATAGGGGTTGACGGTGGAAGGGGAATTGCAAACGCGATGAACACAAGTTCTCGGGTTAACAGCGGGGAGTATCTTCAGGGTCTTCACGTGCAACAGACGATCATCAGTAATAAGGGGCTCTCCGGGTGAAAGTGATAATGAGATCCTAATGTTAGATTTAGGAAAATTCATTTAACCCGATTAGAAGAGAGATCAGAGTTCTAGAGTATAGACGAGAAATAAAAGATCCTAATACCACCCAATGGCGACGTGGGCCCATGGGCTGCACAGCCAAATTAGTAAAATGTTTTGGAATGACTAGACTCAATTTCGGCCAAGGAGTGTGGAAGGGGGATTCCTACATGCAGTCGGCTCTGATACCAACTTGTGACGCCCCTGATTCAATCGTACACTAATCATACACGCAAACGTGTACGATCAAGATCAGGGACTCACGGGAAGATATCACAACACGACTCTACAAATAAAATAAGTCATACAAGCATCATATTACAAGCCAAGGGCCTCGAAGGCTCGAATACAAGAGCTCGATCATAGACGAGTCAGCGGAAGCAACAATATCTAAGTACAGACATAAGTTAAACAAGTTTGCCTTAAGAAGGCTAGCACAAACTGGGATACAGATGGAAAGAGGCGCATGCCTCCTGCCTGGGATCCTCCTAAACTACTCCTGGTCGCCATCAGCGGGCTGCACGTAGTAGTAGGCACCTCCGGTGTAGTAGGAGTCGTCATCAACGGTGGCGTCTGGCTCCTGGGCTCCATCTTCTGGTCCTAGCAATTGGGTATAGAAAGGGAGAATAGAGGGAGCAAAGCAACCGTGAGTACTCATCCAAAGTACTCACAAGCAAGGAGCTACACTACATATGTATGCATTGGTATCAAATGGAATAAGGCTATCATATGTGGACTGAACTGCAGAATGCCGGAATAAGAGGGGGGTAGCTAGTCCTATCGAAGACTACGCTTCTGGCCACCTCCATCTTGCAGCATGTAGAAGAGAGCAGAAGGTAAGTCCACCAAGTAGCACCGTGTAGCATAATCCTACCTGGCGATCCTCCCCTCGACGCCCTGTTAGAGAGCGATCACCGGGTTGTATCTGGCACTTGGAAGGGTGTGTTTTATTAAGTATCTGGTTCTAGTTGTCATAAGGTCAAGGTACAACTCCGGGTCGTCCTTTTACCGAGGGACACGGCTATTCGAATAGATCAACTTCCCTGTAGGGGTGCACCACATTTCCCAACACGCTCGATCCCCTTTGTCCGGACACACTTTTCTGGGTCATGCCCGGCCTCGGAAGATCAACACGTCGCAGCCCTACCTAGGCACAACAGACAGGTCAGCACGCCGGTCTAAATCCTATGGCGCAGGGGTCTGGGCCCATCGCCCTTTGTACACCTGCATGTTGCGAACGCGGCCAGAGAGCATAGCTAGCAACCTCCATTACAAAGGAAGTTGTGTTACGCCGACCAACCCGGCGCGCGCCGCTCAGTTGCTGACATCAAGAAGGCTTCGGCTGATACCACGACGTCGAGTGCCCATAATTGTTCACGCGTAGTTGGTTAGTGCGTATAGGCCAATAGCCAGACTTAGATCAAATACCAAGATCTCGTTAAGCGTGTTATTTTGAAATAACCACGGACACCGACCAGGGCCAGGCCCACCTCTCTCCTAGGTGGTCTCAACCTGCCCTATCGCTCCGCCACAAAGTAACAGTCGGGGGCCTTCGGGAACTCAGGCCCACCTCTACCGGGATGGAGCCACCTGCCCCTTCAGCCCCCAACATCGGAATCACTCGTGGGTACTCCTACGAGCCGACCCGACTTTAGTCACCACCTGTATAGCATGTATATATGTATAAGTATATACCCGTGATCACTTCCCGAGTGAACACGGCCCGATAGTATAGCATGGCAGACGGACAAGAATGTAGGGCCACTAATGATAAACTAGCATCTTATACTAAGCATTAGGATTGCAGGTAAAGGTAACAACAGTAGTAGCGAGGACAGGCTATGCATCAGGATAGGATTAACGGAAGCAGTAACATGCTACACTACTCTAATGCAAGCAGTATAGAGAAGAGTAGGCGATATCTGGTGATCAAGGGCGGGGGCTTGCCTGGTTGCTCTGGCAAGAGAGAGGGGTCGTCAACACCGTTGTCGTACTGGGTAGCAGCGGTGTCAGTCTCGGTGTCTAGCGAGAGAAGAGGAGGAAGAAACAATAAATATAATGCAAACAAATGCATGACGATGCATGACATGACAAAGCGTGATGCTAGGTGTGCCCTAACACGGTACGAGGTGGTACCGGTGTAGGGGGAAAACATCCGGGAAAGTATTCCCGGTGTTTCGCGTTTTCGGACAGATGAACTAGAGGGGGAAAGTTGCGTGTTTGCTATGCTAGGGATGCGTGGCGGACGAACGGGCTGCGTATCCGGATTCGTCTCGTCGTTCCGAGCAACTTTCATGTACAAAGTTTTTTCATCTGAGCTACTTTTTATTTTATATGATTTTCAAAAGATTTAAATCATTTTAGGATTAATTTAAATATTTTAATTCAATATTATCCAGAACAGTGATTGCTGATGTCAGCATGACGTCAGCTGTCAACAGGGGGTTGACTGGGTCAAACTGACGTGTGGGTCCCGTCTGTCATAGACACATCACCCTAACTAACAGATTAGTTAGGTTAATTACTAGCACATATGCCCGTGCGTTGCAACGGGAAAATTTGATGTTTTGTGCAAGCATAATGTCCCATGACACCGGATCCGCTATGAAGAACATGTTGCATCTCAACATCCTTCTACAAAATGAACATAAAAAATAGATGCAATTTAGCTGCGTCCATATTTTCTTTGCCGGACATAATCTCCTACTAATTCCATTGAAGTACAATCCTTCCATTCATTAACATGACATGCTCACCCATTTTAGTCGGAAATCAAATCCTTCCTTTTCTAATTTAGTAGCCCCACCACATTGAGGCCTACGGATCCTTCCTTTTAATTATCACACCTTTATACCTCAAATTCTTCCTTTAATTAGCACCATCTATTTGAATATTCTATTTATTAAGCCCATAGAAGGCCCATCAACGTACAAGTATCTGGCCCAGATATTTTTCACGGTCTCTACGCAAGCCCATAGAAGGCCCATCAACGTACAAGTACATGTAGCCCAGATGGCTTAGCTTGTGATTAGCGTGCGCTAAAACAAAACGAAATCAACTAAAAGGACTGATCCAAACCAAGAATACCTATTCCCTTTAATAGTAGGTATAAATATTTTTTTAGGTTAATCACGTTTAATTAGTTTAACTAAACATGATTAATTAAGTTAATTAATTAATTTTATTACTTATTTATTTATTATTATTTTTTAAAATTCTTTTTTTAATAAACGTTCTGGGGGCAGGGCCCCACATGTCATAGGGCCATAGGGCCTAGCGGGCACGGGCGTTATGGGGCGGGTCGGGCGTTGCGGCGCCCGACTGGGCATTCGCCCAAATCGCCGGGGTGAGGAGGCCCGGGGCGACGGGGTTCGGGGCGCGCACGGTGGCGCGGCACATGGAGTGCAGAGAGGGTCGCGGGGCGGGACCAGCAAGGCGCAACGGCGTGGGAGCGGGGCCGCGCGAGGCCAGGAGGGCGAGGCTGCGGCCGCGGTGGGCGCAGCCGACGCGATCAGACGCCGGAGAGCAGGGCGGGCGGCTCGGGGAGCCGGCCGAGCAGGGCCGTGGCGACGGAGACAGAGCAGCAGGCTCGGCAAGGCTGCGGGGAGCACGGCGGGGCAGCAGGCGGAGCAACGCGGTGCGCGCGCGTGCGTCGCGGGGCCACGCGAGGTCAGGGGAGGAGTGGAGGCTGGCGCAGGCCGGCGAGGCCGCAACAGAGCGGGGGAGGGGATGCGGTGCGCGGGCGACGCACGGGGCAAGGGTGGCAGGAGTGCGCGGGGCGCGGGGTGAGCGCGTGCGGGGCACGGCCACGGTGGGCGCACGCGGGGTGCCGGTGCGCGAGCACGTGCACGCGAGTTAGAGAGGAGGAGAGGGGAAGCTCACGGGGCCGGTAGGGTAATGGCAGCGGGGCATGGGGAGGTAGACGGGGATGACGGCGTCGAGGAGGTAGTCCGGCGAGGTGGCCGTCGATGACGGGCGGCAGGGCGGCGTCGGGCACACGGGGTCGAGGGGCGAGGGGATCAGGATCCCGATCCAGATCCAGAATGACGAGGGGGAGTGGGGGGCGAGTGGGTGTCGGTGGGGCTGGGGTTTCGGGGCAATGGGGATAAGGGCGCGGCGGGGTGGGCCGGCCTGGCGGCCCGGTAGGTATTGGCCCAAGGGGGGGTGTCTAGCTGGGCCAGTCGGCCCAGTTGAGGGGGGGGGGCTTGCTCCTTTTTATTTTGTTTGTTTTCTTTTGTTTTCCTTTTCTGTTTTTTTAAACCTTAATTGCTTTAGTTTAAATAAAACACAATAAGAGCCTCCAAATTAGTGTTACTAAATATTCCACTACCACAAATAACTTGGCACATTAATTAAAGTAGTTTGTAATTGTTTATTAATTTAAGAGCATTTAAATAATAGTTTTACCACTGTTTTATTTTTTTAGTGCATTTAACTACTTTATAAAAGTATGAATTCTCCACCATAATTATCTATGCAATATTTGGCTCCACCCGAACATTTAGTTTTAATATTTGAAAACTTTTATTGCTTGCCTATATTTTAAATTTGAAATTTGAACCGGGTTTCGAACTAACACGAGTTTATCAACAGTAATCGAGGTGACGTGGCTTCATTAGCGGAGGTTCACTGTAGCTTAGTTATCCGGGCGTCACACTCAGCCACATTAGATCGAAGCATTCCACGACGACCAAAGATATTGCAACTTCTTCGACAGAAGCTTCGCACTCCTTGTTCCGGAACATAATCATTTCTCTAAAACAAGCGAATAGATAGTAAAACAAGTTCAGCGGCAGGAACTCGGGAAGTTCATAACACATGTTAGCATAGAAGTTCAGCTATATCACAACAGGCGGTACAGTACAAAAGAAGCTAGAAGTTCAGCACCAGAGAAGTAAAAAAAGAAGTTCATGTACATAGAGTTGAGAAGTTCAGGTATGAAACCACAGGCACTTCACAGGGGGTACATGGATGATGTAAATATTGAGCAGTTGCACTCACCTCTTGGAACGATCATTCCTAAGCCTAGTTACACTGTAATAAAAGTCATCAACCTTCTTTCGGACGACAGCAAGGTCGCTATCTGCTCACCAAAAAGAAATAGCAATTAAGAGCAACACTCAAAGAACATAGATTCACGATAGTTTCAATTAAGTCCAATATTCAAGCGCAAACATTCAAAACATAAGCACATCTCAGCTACTACATCAGAAAAGATAAAACCACATCATCATAGACATCACAACCCATGCATTACAAACCTCCGCCCACATAGAAAACAGGTTCACTTAACATTCTTTACAACCCACACGACAAACAACAAAACCAGAAGTTCAACTTAGACCACACAGGCAGTTCACAGGAGATATCATGGACTAAACCAAACAACAAAAAGGGAAGGGGGTGGGGAAAGAAGAGAGAAGCATGATCCTCTCTTCATGGATCCTTGCCTAGACCAGTGGCAGCACTGGAATGATCAACCTCCTCTCCATAGGTATCGCTTTCGGTATCTTCATCGTCGTCTCCATTAGACGTTGCAGCGTCGTCAGGAAGGACACCAGCAGCAGCTAGAGCAACTGGAGAATCTGAAACAAGAAAAACTTTTGGTTGTGCCTGTACAGTATCAACATCAGCTGATGGCTCTGCTGCAGGAGACTTCTCCGGGCTTGCAGCAGCACTACCACCAGTTTCAATAGCAGACTCAACAGGATCTTTCTCCAAAATGATGTCTCCAGTTGTCTTGCGCTGCTCAGCATCAGAAACCTCGGCGCCAATGGACGACTGAGGTTCAGTCAGGACCACCTCGTTGGAGCAGCCGGTGCCTGAGACGGACATGTCTGCAACCTTCTCTGGAGGAAAACTAACATCATCATTCTACTGCTGCAAAAAGAAACAGAAAGTCCTTACAAAGGGCTGACCGAACCTCATGCACAGGGGCAGCAAGTACGTCTCAGGGGCAACAAGACAAATGGACAAGAAAAATGGTACCTTATTTTCACTGCCATGAACCTCATCAAATATTAGGCCACTAGCGGGAACAGGTTCATGCACAGGGGCAGCCTCATGCACACGAGCAGCTTCATGTGCAGGTAAAACATCCTCCTCAACCCAAGCATCATCATCAACAGCCTACAAAAAATCATGTAGAAAACAAATACCTAATCGGCAGAAGTTCAGATTGCATAATTAGAGAAGGTCAGCTATCACAACTGACACATAATGGAAGTCCAAATACAGTAAACATAGCAGGTCAGATATCAAACTACTCTAAGATACAAAAGGGAACAAAAAAGGGCCAGTCATGGAAGTCTAGGTGTTGTAGCAATTGAAGTTCAGGTTCTATAAACAGAGAAGGTCACCTAGGAACACTACTGCTAAAAAGAAACATTTTACGACACATCAAATCAATAACGATCGCCTATGACTACAAACTATAATAACTGAAAGCTAACATTGAACATTAGTGCAAAGAAATATCAAAAGCCAACATAAACAAACCTCTTTAGTATACTCCACATGGCCTCCTTCACAACCCGAACGAACAGAATCCTGCCTCTGAATCTGTCTCAAAACAACACTTGCCTCATCTTCAAAAGGCTTGCAATGAGCATCCTGCATTTCCTTGAACAGCCCAACGCTAGTCCGGGGGTGGGAAGTGCTCTGACAAAGCTCTTCAAGAAATCTAACTTCAATAGACAAGACCTCCTTCGAAGACTCAGCATCAAATCCATGTCCGGGAGGAAGAATCCCATCAACACGACTAAGACGCTCAGCAGTCGAAGTACACGAGCCAACTCCCCACAAACAGTTTCAAGAAGACTGTCTATCCTAACCAGAGAAACATTGGCAGCTTCAAACAAATTCTCGGAAGAAACTCCACCTGCAACACTCACACTAGCAGAAGAACCTCCTGGATCTACAGGGGGGCACCGGTATTAACATCCCGGGAGAATTCAAATCTTGGGGAACTTCCACTCCCTAGGCCGGCAGAACGAGGCATAGTTAGAACAGGACGTTCAATAACCCTAAAGAACACAACCTCAGCATGTGTCTTCCACTGCATACAAAAAAATTCAATGCGTCAGAAAACAAATGAAGGAACATGGGAACAAAAAATATACAAGACAATACCAGAAGTTCAAGTTAAACTACACAAGAAAAAATAATGCATAAAAACACTCACAGGCAGTCTCCCAAACACCCAGTTGGCTGGTCATCACCTTTCGTGACCAAGTCAGCCGCAGCAAGCTCAAGAAGCTTGGCCTGATCCATGAAATTGATGTGAGGGGTCCTCAAGTCAATATTAGGCGTCTTGCCAATGATAAGGCAGTCTAGATACATAAGAAGCGGCACGATGGCACAGCCTGTGACAGCTTTTCCTCTGCTAGTACCTTGCTGATACCTAACAATAGCACTCTAAATATCGTCAACAACCAACTGGCAGTAGTCCATGTCTGCCATATCCTCAAACACAAGGTTCTCGGCCATTGCTGCCTCCCTGGACACTCGTGTAGACGTTCCAGGGATAACCACCTTCATGAAAACAATAAGGTAAAACACCTGCACAGCAAGATCATCCTTCGTCTCATCCTTCACAAGTTCAGCGAGGATATTCCGCAAATCCTTTGTCTTGATGTCGTCACTCCTAGCATACCCAAGCTTGCCCTTCAACCTCATAACAACATCATCGAAACCGTCATTCGAGGGCCTAGGGGGTACGATTACCTTGAGGGAACCCAAAGATACGGTGATTAGCATCACTTGTAATACGTATAACCTTGTTCGCCTCACCCATGTCCAAAATCATGGTTGAAGGGCCAATCCTCGTGTAGATGTTGCCCATCAAAGGACGAGAAATGTTGTAATCAACCTTCAAGTCAAACACACAACCAAAACCAGCCTTGATAACCCTCATCTTGTGCCTAGCTTGTAGCATTTTCGCACATGTCTTGACCTCTCCTAGTGAGCAGCGAACCGTCTTGTTAAAATGTTTTGACTCACCTCCTCCTTGGCCACCTTCTTCAGGCGCTTTGCCTCCTCCCTTCCTCCTCTAAGGACGCTGCACAAGCTGATACTGAAAAAAAAATTACATTGACAAGGAAAGAAGGCAGAACAATGAGACACACAAGCTTCACCAAAATTCCACTAATGCCTACATACACACTACATCTCAGAAGTCCAACTATGTCTACATAGGCAGTACAACCATGTATGACCAGAAGTAAAGATGCTTTCAAATTGTTGGAAATTTACAAAGTAGAAGTTCAACCATGTATACCAAGGCAGTAATCAAACATGTATCTCAGAAGTCCAACTATGTCTACATAGGCAGTACAACCATGTATGACCACAAGTTAACATGCTTTCAAAAATGTACGAAATTTAAAAAGCAGAAGTTCAACCATGTACACTAAGGCAGTAATCAAACATGTATACCAACAAGTTAAGCTAATTTCTTCATGTATATACCCAGAAGTCCAACTATGTACACAAAGGCAGTAATACCATAAAAGCAAAGCACATCGGCTAATTTATTCATCTATATGGAGCAGAAGGTCAGCTATGTATGCCAAGGCAGTGCTAAAAACAATAAAACTACAGCAATAGCGACAAATGCTATAAAAACAGTAAACATGAGACATTCATACCTGATTAGCGGCAGCATCATCATCGTCGTCATCCTCATCATTAGCATTGAAATCAGCATCATCCTTGTCCTCTGGATTAACACGAGAACGCTTCTTCACATCCTTGTTGACCTTTGCAGGTGGAACCTTGAGCTTCATGCTACATTTCTTCCCCTTACCAGATGCACCAGCACCAAGTGGAGAAGGTGTAGGCGCGACAGTGGCAAGCACACGAGGACTACGGCGTGGCGTACCACCAAGGCCTAGACCTTCATCTTCAACAACTTCTGCGGGCCTTGAAACACGTGGGCTCCTCCGAGGAGTAACTTCACCAACAACTAGCTTCCTTGTAGCAGTCTTCTTGATTTTCTTCTTAACAAGGACAACCGTGCCATCACTGCCACACGGCACGTCTTCCTCAACGGTGAGCTCAGCCGCATGAACAGATCCAGGAACATCAGAACCTTTCTCAAGGCGAGCCACCCTCTTCTTCTCAAAATCTTCTTGCTTCTTCCTCTTACGTTGGTCCTCCAGGAGAAGCTGAAGAGGCACATCCTTGGGTTGCGTGACAGGTTCAGAGCCATCAAAAGACTGCGACTGCGTCTCTGACATCTGAAGAGAGCACAAAGGATCCGGAATGGAATCACAACCTTTGACTGACGGAGCCCCCTCCTCAGCAGCAGCAGGGGTTTCTGATAAACCCAACTCATATAAAACATCGTTGATGGTGTTCACAGCTTCCTCCTCTATGGACACATCTGCAAAGAACACAAAAAATTGAAGCAAAAAAAAGTCAGGAACAAAAACAAAAACAACTGACATGAACAAGCTAAAAAAACATGGCTCAAAACTTTAAAATGAAAATAAAAGGAGTTTCACATACTAGGTGAAGCAAGAGCTGTAGAAGCAAGATCCTCGAGGCTTGGAAAATTCTCAAGGATCGAAGCAACCTCGACAATCACAGTCAAAGGGATAATGGGTGATTTAGCCGCATCAGATATTGGAGCATCAGTATTAACCTCTGAAGCTCCATCTTGATCGCAGGCATTTTTTCAGAACTATTCAACTCATCACCAACTACAAAAAATGCAAGTAAAAGGCAGCTGAGTTCTAATGCACAATCCTACACCAAAGGGACTTCTACTTTGACAACAATGTCCAATACCAAGAAGTTCAACAATACCTAACAAAGCAGTAAACACAACAAACAAACTAAAAAACTACAAACTAAATATAAAAACAATCTACACCAGAGGGGCTACTACATATAACATGAATGTCCAGAAGTTCAACGATATATAACAAAGCAGTACAAAAAATGTGCATACCAGAAGTTCAACCAAATTTCATTATAAACAAACAATAATTAAAACCAAAAGTTCAACTATGTGACCCAAGCAAGTAGCACATAAAAAAGATGTAGCATGACCACAAATAGTATTTCACAGGCAAACTAAATATCAATACCATCAACATGATAACAAAACAACAAAGATATACACTACAAATATGAAACATCTAGGAAGTCCAACAACACTTGGTGACATAGTTTGACCTGCAAAATCATCAACTACAAAGTAAGCAAACACTATTCTAACTCAAACTAATGGTAAAAAGCATACACATAACCTTTCCTAGAAGTTCACACTATTAAGAATGGCAGTCCAACATGAATACTAAGTGAAGATATGGGCAGACATATATAAGAATAATGCTATTTAAAATACAAGATACAACTACATTAAGATACCTGGAGAAGGTTTTGAAGCCATGAAAACACAACCGCCTTGATGAATGCAACTCCAAACACTAGAACAACCTGGTAAAAACAGGGGATTGATTGCATATAGTTACTAGTTAGCAAGTACAAAATCATATAACAAAATACAAAAAGAAACGGAATCAAACTCTAGAATGAAACAACCAGAACATACCAACAAGTATAAAAAGATGAACAGTAGCACATCTAGGCAAGCACAAACAAAAAAGAATCCATAAACTATCTAGCATGTGAGAGACACCATATAGACTTCAAAATCAAAAACACTAAAACAAATTAGATACATCAGATCCAGCATCACACCACACCCTCTCTTACATGCATCTGAATGCTAAAATCAAGAAAGGGGAAATGAAATCCACACAAGCCTGAAGGGACAAATAGCACACACAAGCATCACATAGACAAATCTGGCCACGGGGGAATGCAATCCACCCACCACACGCACAAGAACCCTACCTAATCTACCACCAAACCATCAGAAGAAGGGGATAGAGAGGCGGACGCGAGAGCACACAGGAGGCGGACTCGACAGATCTGGCAAAACTAGAAGCAAGCATTAGGGCGGGCAGCACTTGTACCTCTCTAGACGGCCCCCGCACGAACGAATCCGCGACGGTTCTTCAACTCCCCACGACGCCACGCACACCTTGCAACCGCGCAGGCAGTTGCCGCCCTCGCTTCGAAGCAGGAGAGAGCGGGCTGGGCGAGGGAGAGCGAGGCGTGGGGGAGAAATAAGAGTGGGGGCATGCGCCGGTTACTCCACTCACGAGGGCAGGGGACAGACACGGAGAAATCGGGAGGAGTTGTAGGCGACGAAGGCAGCAGAGCGACAGAGAGGGGGGAGAGAGCGAGCGACAAGGGAAGAGGGGTTTTTTGACATGTGGTGGCGAGGGAGATGGTCAATTAATGCCTCTCTATCGTGGGACTTGCAACACAGGAGAAATTACAGTTTTACCCCCCCCCCAACAGCTAAAAAAGTAAATACATCTATAGATAAATGAATGCACCATTTGAATGCATCTATTATAATGAGATAAGATCACACAACAGCACTGCTGATATCCTCAAAACCCAAAATAGATGGCAAATACACTAGCAAAGGAAGAAACGTACATACATAAATATGCACCTAAAAAACACAAGAGAAAAGAAGTTCAAAAAATAAAGAATAGAAGTTCAAGTACTCTAATAAAAGAAGTAAAGGAATAAGAATAAATAAACCCAAAGAAACAAAAAGAAGAAGTTCACGTACAAAAACAGATGAAGTTCATATCTAACCCTAAACCCTAAAAACCCTAAGATAGATAGTGGGGTCACAGATGTGACGGATTCGCCTCCGCATGCGATGACGCGGCACGCCGCGTCGTCGCCTGCTCCAGCTCGTTCCTGTCTCGGCCTCGCAGGGGGAGGGGAGGGGGTCCCGACCCCCTCCCCCCTGCTCGGCCTCGCGCTACCGCATTGTTGCGCGCTAGGATTTGACAGGACGGAATGCGGTTATTCTGTTTCCACCCCCACCGCACGCACCCTAAACCCTAAAAACCCTAAGATAGATAGTGGGGTCACGGATGTGACGGACTCGCCTCCGCATGCGACGACGCGGCACGCCGCGTCGTCACCTGCTCCGGCTCGTTCCTGTCTCGGCCTCGCAGTGGGAGGGGAGGGGGGTCCCGACCCCCCTCCCCCCTGCTCGGCCTCGCGCTACCGCATTTGTCAATACACGCAATGCCGATTTCAATGTCTACAAAATATTTAAATACAAAAAATAACAACCTCAAATTAACATGTTAAAAACGATTATCACAAAGAAGTTCAGGATAGTTATTCAGTGAAGAACAACAACTATTATAAGTACAAAAACATACTAGAAAAAATAAAAAAATATGCATATCCATCGCCCAATTACATGGCTATTCATGGGATTAAGTCAAAAAAATCCAAACCAATGCAAAGAATGAAAAGTAACATAAAAAAGAAGGGAATACAGAGGACTTGCTTTATTACTTTGAAAAGAAGGAAAAGCAGAAGTTCACGTATAAACAACATAGAAGTCCAGCTTCTACAACGACCCTTACATGATCTGGAAAAAGTGCATGCATACTTGGGCTAATCCCATGATTGCTCACGAGACAAAAGTATAAAAAAGAACATCTAAAGAATTAAAAATACAAAGGAAACCAAACAAAGAAAATATAGAGCACCATGCACCTTCGCCTTGCAAATGTGGAATGCAGTCTGGAAAACCAGAAGTTCAACCATTAATAAAAAAAGAGAAGTCCAGATCTTACCGAAGATAGTGGATGATCAAAAAACTATACCAAAACATAGACTAAGGGAAAAGAGGATGCATGTGCCTGTGGTCCAGCTCCACACTTACACACTAGCTACAACAAAAATTGCAGAAGAAATCTAGTAAGGGTTTCTGATACAAAGGACTTGCTGCATTATTTTGCAGCGAAAGAAAAGAAGAAGTTCAGGTATGACAACGCAGAAGTCCAGCACAGAAACCCGGACAAACCCAACAGGATCCACCTGATCCTCCCCCGATCCCGATACCGAGCCGCCCCAGCCCCGACAGGATCCAAGGAAGGAAAAGAAGAAGTTCAGGTATGAAAGGGCAGAAGTCCAGCTTGTAGACTGACCATTAGAAGATCTAGAAATAATGAACAAACGAAGTCGTCTGAAGCATAAAATCATCTGCACAAGATTGCAACACGTCTGCACCCCCTTGGAAATGATCTGGCAACTACCGTTCGACAACTGAAATGACCAGAGGGCAAATTTCAAAACCGCAAAAATAACCTATGCAAAAACCCGCGGGAGTGCCAACATCAAATCGCTAGAAATCAAACCGTAAGGACCCTCCCGCGGGTGAAGAATAATTTATTCTACACCCTCGAGGGGAAGCAGCTAGGCGCACCACAAAGGTGGCCAGCCAGCCCTAGGGCTCCTGCCCTGGCCTGCGCCCCCTGCCATAATTCCCCTAAGGGGGAAGGAAAGAGGAGGAGAGGGAAGGAAGGAGGAGGCCTACTCCCCTCTTTCCTTCTCTCCCCTAGAGCCGACTGCCATAGAGGGCTGGTGTGCTCCCTTCTCTTGGCCCATATGGCACATAAATCTCCCGGGGCTTACCGGAACCCCTTCCGGTGACCCGATGACTACCCGGTATGCCCCGAAACTCATCTGGTGTCCGAATATCATTGTCCTATATATCAATCTTTACCTCTGGACCATTCCGGAGCTCGTTGTCATGTCCGTGATCTCATCTGGGACTCCGAACAACATCCAATCACCAAATCATATAACTCATATAACACTATATCGTCAACGAACGTTAAGCGTGCGGACCCTACGGGTTTGAGAACTATGTAGACATGACCGAGACACCTCTCCGGTCAATAACCAATAGCAGATCCTAGATGCCCATATTGTCTCCTACATATTCTAGAAGATCTTTATCGATCGAACCTTATGACAACATACGTAATTCCCTTTGTCCATTGGTATGTTACTTGCCCAAGATTCAATTGTCGGTATCTTCATACCTAGTTCAATCTCGTTATCAGTAAGTCTCTTTACTCATTCCGCAATACATCATATTGCAACTAACTCATTAGTCACATTGCTTGCAAGGCTTCTTATGATGTGTATTACCGAGAGGGCCCAGAGATACCTCTCTGATAGTCGGAGTCACAAATCCTAATCTCGATCTATGCCAACTCAACAAACACCTTTGGAGATACCTGTAGAGCATATTTATGATCACCCAGTTACGTTGTGATGTTTTCTAGCACACAATGTATTCCTCCGGTATCCGAGAGTTGCATAATCTCATAGTCGAAGGAATATGTATTTGACATTAAGAAAGCAATAGCAATAAACTAAACGATCAATATGCTAAGCTAACGGATGGGTATTGTCCATCACATCATTCTCCTAATGATGTGATCCCATTATCAAATGACAACTCATGTCTATGGTTAGGAAACCTTAACCATCTTTGATCAACGAGCTAGTCTAGTAGAGGCTCACAAGGGACATGGTATTTGTTTATGTATCTAAGTTTCCGGTCAATACAATTCTAGCATGAATAATAAACCTTTATCATGAGTACGGAGATATAATAATAATAACCATTTTATTATTTCCTCTAGGGCATATTTCCATGATTTCTGCCCTGCCTATAGAGAGCATCCACTTTAATTTCAAGAAAACAAAAACTACGCGAGCCCAATAGTGAGTTTTAATTGTCTTTCCTAGGGTGAAAGTTGATTAAGAGTTATCATAGACCCTCACTCGTCAAGGCAAAATGGAATATTATTTTTCTTCCGAGACAAGTCTAATACATTTGCACATACGGGCAGAGCCATCTACTCTTTCGTGCCTCTTTCTCACCCCAAGTGGAGGGTTCACACTCATGGTCATGTATTCACGCTCTCCTCTAGTTGACAGGTACATTGACATGCTTTGTCGGTACAAACTTCAACAAAGGTGGTGGTTGATAACTCACAAATCTAGGGGGATCAATTGTAGATATTTTGATAAGTGCGAGTGTTGAACCCAAAAAGAACTAGGGGAATGGGCCAATAAAAATTAGCAAGGAATTAGTGTAAAATATGCAAAGATTGTTTACTTGTTTGTTTGATCGAGAGAGCAAGTGCAATAATGTAAATTGCAATAAAATTAAATGGGTGCAGCAACTGCCCGATAGTTAATTCTTCTAAAGAGAAGCCAATGGTGTTTCTTATACGGACAAAATCATTCTCGTTGACTGTTGATAAATAAGCATCACTATGATTATATGGACAAGATCTATGTAGTAACCATGGTGTTCTCACCTATATTATAGGGACCAAGGTAAAATTTAATGTCTTGCTTTGTATACCAACTTTTTTTCTTTACTGGGATCATTAATACATTGCATGCATGCAAGGAAGGAATAGGAAACTGAGTGGAGTGTCATTATGACTATATGCATGTAAGTATTAAACATGTTGCTAGTATGAGCAATATCATTAACTTTTGTTTTGATTACTGTTGGTGGCCTTGTAGAGATGCAAAATGTATTTTTCATAGTGGCCTTGTATAAGTAAATGGAGGGAGTAGTTACTAATGTAAGTGCATCTAGTGCCACCCCTAATTGGATTTGGAGTATTGATGACAAACTTGGTTGAGGGACTAATGTGTTTGTGAGATTCACGGGAGCACAGGTAGAAGTCCCTATTGATTCGGTTTACCCATCGAAGATGACCCCTAAAAATGTAAGAAGACATTGGTGGTTTGCGAAGACATTCATGTCGAAGATAATGATGTGAGAAGACATTCACTTGAAGACAATGGAGTGCAAAGACATACTTTGTTTCGTAGTTTCATTTTACGAACCACTGAACTGTTAAGTGGGGTCCAGGTGAACAAAGTCAGAAAACTGACGTGATGCTCAACCCAAAATCATGTCTTCGAGAAAATACAAATGAGAGAAAATCTTATCCCGAATTGGATGAGTCAGCTTTGCTTGTAGCCCAAGTTAAGTTGTCGCGTGTGTTTGAAATCCAACCGTTGGACACGTGTCGGTTGTCCATTGACCCAGGGTCATTTCAGACAAATCATGTCGGGTTGCCCTGGCTATAAATAGCCACTACCTTCCACCATAAATTGGTGGTTGTTGTGAGTTAGTGCACGTATTTTGTCGTTTGAGAGCAACCCACTGATGACCCACAAGTATAGGGGATCTATCGTAGTCCTTTCGATAAGTAAGAGTGTCAAACCCAACGAGGAGTAGAAGGAATTGATAAGCAGTTTTTAGTAAGGTATTCTCTGCAAGTACTGAAATTATCGGTAACAGATAGTTTTATGATAAGGTAATTTGTAATGGGTAACAAGTAATAAATGTAAATAAGGTGCAGCAAGATGGCCCAATCCTTCTTATAGGAAAGGACAAGCCTTGACAAACTCTTATATAAAGGAAAGCGCTCCTGAGGACACATGGGAATTATTGTCAAGCTAGTTTTCATCACGTTCACATGATTCACGTTCAGTACTTTGATAATTTGATATGTGGGTGGACCGGTGCTTGGGTACTGCCCTTCCTTGGACAAGCATCCCACTTATGATTAACCCCTCTTGCAAGCATCTGCAACTACAAAATAAGTATTAAGGTAAACCCAAATATAGCATGAAACATATGGATCCAAATCAGCCCCTTATGAAGCAACTCATAAACTAGGGTTTAAGCTTCTGTCACTCTAGCAACCCGTCATCTACTTATTACTTCCCAATGCCTTCCTCTAGGCCCAAACAATGGTGAAGTGTCATGTAGTCGACATTCACATGACACCACTAGAGGATAGACAACATACATCTCATCAAAATATCGAACGAATACGAAATTCACATGGCTACTTATAGCAAGACTTCTCCCATGTCCTCAGGAACAAACGTAACTACTCACAAATCATATTCATTTTCATAATCACAGGGGTATTAATATGCATAAAGGATCTGAACATATGGTCTTCCACCAAATAAACCAACTACCATCAACTACAAGGAGTAATCAACACTACTAGCAACCCACATGTACCAATCTGAGGCTTTGAGACAAAGATTGGATACAAGAGATGAACTAGGGTTTGAGAGGATATGGTGCTGGTGAAGATGTTGATGGAGATTGACCCCGTCCCGATGAGAGGATCGATGGTTATGATTTCCCCTTCCCGGAGGGAAGTTTCCCCAGCATAACAGCTCTGCCGGAGCCCTAAATTGGTTCCGCCAAGGTTCCTCCTCGTGGCGGTGGAGTTTCGTCCCGTGAGCTTGCTTATGATTTTTTCTCGGACGAAAGACCTCATATAGAAGAAGATGGGCACCGGAGGCCTGCCAGGGGGCCGACGAGGCAGGGGGCACGCCCCCCACCCTTGTGCATGGTGGGTGGCCCTCCTCCGGTACTTCCTTTGCCCAATATTTTTTATATATTCTGAAATGTGCTCCCGTGAAGTTTCAGGACTTTTGGAGTTGTGCAGAATAGCTCTCTAATATTTGCTCCTTTTCCAGCCCAGAATTCCAGCTGCCGGCATTCCCCCTCTTCATGTAAACCTTGTAAAATAAGAGAGAATAGGCATAAGTATTGTGACATAATGTGTAATAACAGCCCATAATGCAATAAATATCGATATAAAAGCATGATGCAAAATGGACGTATCAACTCCCCCAAGCTTAGACCTCGCTTGTCCTCAAACGGAAGCCGAAATTAAAAAATATGTCCACATGTTTAGAGATAGAGGTGTCGATAAAATAAAATACGGACATGAGGGCATCATGATCATTCTTATAACAACAATATATATATATATATATATATATTGTCATATGATCTCTTATGCTAAAGTAACAATTCATTTACAGTTTCAAGTATGAATCATAAAGTTCATTGAAAACTAAAAAACTATAATCTCAGTCATTGAAGCAATTGCAATTTATCATAACATCGGAAAGAGTCAATATAAGAGCTTTTCAGCAAGTCCACATACTCAACTATCATTTAGTATTTCACAATTGCTAATACTCACGCAATACTTATGGGTATGAAGTTTTAATCGGACACAGAGAAAGATAGGGGCTTATAGTTTTGCCTCCCAACCTTTTACCTCAAGGGTAATGTCAACAATAATAGTTCATGAAAACTCACATCCAATTAGCTATATATATCAAGATCTTTCCAACACATTGTGCTTGCCAAAGGATAAAATGTAAAAAGGAAAGGTGAAGATCACCATGACTCTTGTATGAAGTATAAGACAAGAATAAAAGATAGGCCCTTCGCAGAGGGAAGCAGTGGTTGTCATGTGCTTTTATGGTTGGATGCACGAAATCTTAATGCAAAAGAACGTCACTTTATATTGCCACTTGTGATATGGACCTTTATCATGCAGTCCGTCGCTTTTATTTCTTCCATATCACAAGATTGTATAAATCTTATTTTCTCCACACTAATAAATCATACATATTTAGAGAGCAGTTTTTATTGCTTGCAACAACGACTACTTACTTGAAGGATCTTACTCAATCCATAGGTAGATATGGTGGACTCTCATGGCAAAAAATGGGTTTGAGGATATTTGGAACCACAAGTAGTATCTCTACTTGGTGCAAAGAATTTGGCTAGCATGAGAGGGAAAGGCAAGCTCAACATGTTGGATGATCCATGACAATATAATTTATTTCGGATGTAAGAAATCATAACCCATTACGTTGTCTTCCTTGTCCAACATCAACTCTTTAGCATGTCATATTTTAATGAGTGCTCACAATCATAAAAGATGTCCAAGATAGTATATTTATATGTGAAGACCTCTCTTTCTTTATTACTTCCTATTAATTGCAACGATGACCAAAACTATGTTTGTCAACTCTCAACAACTTTTATTCATCATACTTTTTGTATGTGAAGTCATTACTCTCCATAAGATCCATGTGATCTCTTTAATTCTTTTAATTCTTTCTCTTCCCCTTTTTTTATTTTTTATTTTTATTCCCTCAAGATCATAGCAAGATGGCAAAGCCCTTGACTCAACACTAATCTTTATTATATATAGCTCACGGACTCGATTACATAGAAGGATCATAAAGCAAAACTCAAAACTAGATCATACTAATACTTTCTGCTACTAGATCAAAATATTAACAAAAGGATCGAACTAAGAAAAACGGTAAAGATAAAAGTGTGATGGTGATACGATACCGGGGCACTCCCCCAAGCTTGGCAGTTTCCAAGGGGAGTGCCCATACCAGATACTCAGTTCTTCTTTTTTGGTGGAGAAGATGATGGCGATGATGGATAGCCGCACATCGAGCGTAGGAGATCCTCCAATTTGCGGATGATGCCCTTGAGTGCGATGATATGCTCCTTCAACAAAATATTTTCACTTGTAAGATACTTGTTTTGAATGCGAGCTAACTCAATCATCTTAAAAGCTTCAATCTCTGTTTGGGTAAGGAGATTGTGATGAGGTTGAAGGATGTCTTCGTCTTCTACTGCCAGAACTTTATCTCCCATGGCCTTCCTGATCCCATCATCCTTGTTGATCTCCCGGGGTTCTTCTCTCTTTAGCTCTATCTTCATTAGCCAAGCATCGTTTCCCTCATTGTTGGAGGAAGGAGACAACATGATGCCTGGCCTTGACAACCCTCGCAAAAAATAGCTCGAAACAAAAACATGAGATATTTGCGTGGTACGGTGGTCAAAACCTTCGGGAGATTATATAATGATTTTTTACCGACCAAAAGATGTATCGTGCAAGAAAACAGAGTCCGGAGAGCACACGAGGTGCCCACGAGGCAGGGGGCGTGCCCTCCACCCTCGTGGAAGCCTCATGTCCTTCCCGGACTGCTTCTTATTTTCCTATTTTCTTAAATATTCCAAAATGGAGAAAAATTGCTATTAGAACTGTTTTGGAGTCGGTTTACTTACCGCACCTCATACCTATTCCTTTTCGGAGTCTGAAACATTCTGAAAAGTGTCCTTTATGTATTCCTCCAGGGTTACGGTTTCGATAACATTAGTTTCAACATTTATAGGATTACCTGAGATATAATGTTTGATTCTTTGATCGTTCACCACCCTCGGATTTGTGCCTTCGAAGTTGTTGATTTTTATGGCACCGGAACGATAGACCTCCTCGATGATGTAAGGACCTTCCCATTTTGAGAGGAATTTTCCTGCAAAAAATCTTAAACGAGAGTTGTATAACAATACATAATCACCTACATTAAACTCACGCTTTTGTATCCTTTTGTCATGCCATCTTTTAATTTTTTTTCTTTAAACAGTTTGGCATTCTCATAGGCATGGGTTCTCCATTCATCAAGTGAGGTAATGTCAAAAAGCCTCTTCTCACTAGCAAGTTTGAAATCATCATTGAGCTCTTTAATGGCCCAATATGGCTTATGTTCTAGTTCGAGAGGTAAGTGACATGCTTTTCCATAAACCATTTTATACGGAGACATACCCATAGGATTTTTATATGCAGTTCTATAAGCCCATAGTGCATCATCAAGTTTCTTGGACCAATTCTTTCTAGATCTATTAATAGTCTTTTGCGAAATTAATCTAAGCTCTCTATTACTCAGTTCTACTTGACCACTAGACTGTGGATGATATGGAGATGCAATTCTATGATTAACATCATACTTAGCAAGCATTTTACGAAAAGCACCATGAATAAAATGTGAACCACCATCAGTCATTAAGTATCTAGGAACTCCAAAGCTCGGAAAAATAACTTCTTTAAGCATCTTAATAGAGGTGTTATGATCAGCACTACCGGTTAGAATAGCTTCTACCCACTTAGTAACGTAATCAATAGCAACTAAAATATGTGTATACCCATTAGAGGAAGGAAACGGTCCCATATAATCAAATCCCCAAACATCAAATGGTTCAATAACAAGTGAATAATTCATAGGCATTTCTCGACGTCTGCTGATTTTTTCCAATTCTTTGGCATTCATCACAAGACAAAACAAACTTACGGGCATCCTCGAAGAGAGTAGGCCAATAAAAACCGGATTGCAATACCTTATGTGTAGTTCTATCTCCAGTGTGGTGTCCTCCATATGTCTCAGAGCGACACTTGCGTAGGATCTATTCATGTTCATGCTCAGGTACACAACGTCTAATAATACCATCTACTCCTTCTTTATAAAGGTGTGGGTCATCCGAGAAGTAATGTCTTAAATCATAGAAAAACTTTTTCTTTTGTAGGTATGTGAAACTAGGTGGTATGAATTTAGCAACAATGTAATTAGCATAATCATCATACCATGGAGCAGTACGAGAAGCATTTATGACAGCTAATTGTTCATCGGGAAAGCTATCATCAATAGGTAGTGGGTCATCAAGAACATTCTCTAACCTAGACAAGTTGTCTACAACGGGGTTCTCCGCTCCCTTTCTATCGATAATATGCAAATCAAATTCTTCTAGCAAGAGAACCCATCTAATAAGTTTAGGTTTAGCATCCTTCTTTTCCATAAGATATTTAATAGCAGCATGATCAGTGTGAACAGTTACTTTAGAATCAACAATACAAGGTCTAAACTTATCACAAGAAAATACAACTGCTAAAAATTCTTTTCCAGTAGTAGCATAATTTCCCTGGGCACTGTCCAGAGTCTTACTAGCATATTGGATAACATTTAATTTCTTATCAACTCTTTGTCCTAGAACAGCCCCTACAGCATAATCACTAGCATCACACATAATTTCAAAGGATAAATTCAAATCAGGTGGCTAAACAAAAGGTGCAGAAATCAAGGCTTTCTTAAGTATTTCAAATGCTTCCACACAATCATCATCAAAGACAAATGGGGCATCTTTTTGTTAGAGATTAGTCAGAGGCCTAGAAATTTTAGAGAAGTCCATAATGAACCTCCAATAAAAACCGGCATTACCAAGGAAACTTCTTATACCTTTAATGTCCTTAGCACACAACATATTTTCAATATCATCAACTTTAGCTTTATCAACTTCAATACCTCTTTCAGAAATTTTATGCCCCAAGACAATACCTTCATTAACCATAAAGTGGCACTTCTCCCAATTCAAGACAGGATTAGTTTCTTCACATCTCTGCAAAACTGGATCAAGGTTGCTTAAGCAATCATCAAAAGAAGTTCCATATACGGAGAAATCATCCATGAACACCTCAACAATCTTTTCACAAAAGTCAGAGAATATAGTAGTCATACATCTTTGAAAGGTAGCAGGTGCATTACATAAACCAAAAGGCATACGTCTATAAGCAAAGGTACCAAAAGGGCAAGTAAAAGTTGTCTTTTCTTGATCCTCTTTTGACACAGGAATTTGAGAGAAACCAGAATAACCATCTAGAAAGCAAAAATGTGTATGTTTGGATAATTTTTCTAGCATTTGATCAATAAAAGGTAAAGGGTAATGATCCTTTTTAGTAGATTTATTTAGTTTGCGGAAATCAATTACCATTCTATAACCTGTAACAATTCTTTGTGGGATCAATTCATCTTTATCATTAGGAACAACAGTAATACCTCCCTTCTTAGGGACACAATGGACAGGACTTACCCACTGACTGTCAGCAACGGATAAATTATACCTGCCTCCAGAAGCTTTAGTATTTCTTTTCTTACCACTTCTTTCATCTTAGGATTTAACCGTCATTGGTGATCAACAACTGGTTTTGCATCTTTCTCCAATTTTATTTTGTGCTGGCATAGAGTGGGACTAATGCCCTTAAGATCATCAAGAGTATATCCAATAGCCGCATGGTGTTTCTTCTGAGTTTTCAATAATTTCTTTTCTTCATGCTCTGAAAGGTTAGCACTAATAATAACATGATATATCTTTTTCACATCAAGATAAGCATATTTAAGAGTATCAGGTAAAGGTTTAAGGTCAAACACGGGATCACCCTTGGGTGGAGGAGGATCCCCTAGGATTTCAACAGGCAAGTTGTGTTTCAAAATAGGTCCCTGTTTAAAGAATACTTCATCTATTTCTCTTCTTTCATTCATAAACATATCATTTTCGTGGTCGAGCAAATATTGTTCTAAAGGATCATTAGGAGGCACGACAATAGAAGCAAGACCAATAATTTCATCTTTACTAGGCAATTCTTTCTCATGGGGTTGTCTATGAAATTTAGCAAAATTAAACTCATGAGACATATCCCCCAAACCAATAGTAACAACATCCTTTTTGCAATCTATCCTAGCATTAACAATATTCAAGAAGGGTCTACCAAATATAATGGGACAAAAGTTATCTTGTGGGGAACCAAAAACAAGAAAATGAGCAATATATTTAACTTTCCCACACAAGACTTTAACATCTCTAACAATCCCAATTGGTGAAATAGTGTCTCTATTGGCAAGCTTAATTGTAACATCAATTTCCTCTATCTCAGCAGGTGCAATATCATGCATAATTTCTTTGTATAAGGAATGAGTATTGCACTCGCACTAGCACCCATATCACATAAGCCATGATAGCAATGATCTCCTATTTTAACAGAAATAATAGGCATGCCTACAACAGATCTATGTTTGTTTTTAGTGTCGGGTCTAGCAATTCTAGCAGCTTCATCACAGAAGTAAATAACATGCCCATCAATATTATCGGCCAAGAGATCTTTAACCATAGCAACACTAGGTTCAACTTTAATTTGCTCAGAGGGTGTAGGTGTTCTAGTATTACTCTTACGAACCATAGTTGAAGCTTTAGCATAATCCTTTATTCTAACAGGGAAAGGTGGTTTCTCAATATAAGCAGTAGGAACAACAGAATCATTATAAGTGGTAGTCTTTTCTTCAACTTTAATAGGTGCAACTACTTTTACTTCAATGGGAGGATTATATTTAAACCACTTCTCCTTAGGGAGATCAACATGAGTAGCAAAGGATTCATAGAAAGAAGCTACTATCTCAGAGTCAAGTCCATATTTAGTGCTAAATTCACGGAAAGCATCGGTATCCATAAAAGATTTAACACAATCAAACTTAGGTGTTATACCTGACTCCTTACCTTCATCGAGATCCCAATCTTCAGAGTTGTGTTTAATTCTTTCCAATAAATCCCATTTGAATTCAATAGTATACATCATAAAAGAGCCGGTACAAGAAGTATCGAGCATGGAGCGATTATCGAGAGTAAGCCGAGCATAAAATTTTGAATAATAATTTCTCTTGAGAGCTCATGATTGGGGCATTAATATTACATTGACTTAAGACTCCCCCAAGCTAGAGCGATGCTTTCTCCTTTGCGAGGCCAAAAATTTATATATATAATTACGATCACGATAAACAAGATGCATATCATAAAACTTCTGATGCAATTCCAATTTCAATCGGTTGTAGTTCCATGATCCCATATCATCACATAGCCTAAACCATGTCAATGCCTTTCCCTTCAAAGATAAAGGGAAGACCTTCTTCTTGATAACATCCTCGGGCATACTTGCAAGCTTAAATAATCCACAAACTTCATCCACATAGATTAGGTGCAAATCGGGATGTAGTGTTCCATCACCTGTGAAAGGATTACCTAGCAGTTTCTCTGTCATACCCGAAGGAATTTCAAAGTAAACATTTTTAGTAGTTTCAATAGGTTGAGGAGAAACTCTTTGCTCTACTGGTTGGGCTGAAGATACCCCAAACAAGCCCGTCAAAGGATTATGTTCCATAGTAACAAGTGACAGTAAATTTTAGCATACTATATAAATTTTTCCTTACCAAATTCCACCTACCAAAGACGCTTAACTCCCCGGCAACGGCACCAGAAAAGAATATTGATGACCAACAAGTATAGGGGATCTATCGTAGTCCTTTTGATAAGTAAGAGTGTCGAACCCAATGAGGAGTAGAAGAAATTGATAAGCAGTTTTCAGTAAGGTATTCTCTGCAAGCACTGAAATTACCGGTAATAGATAGTTTTGTGATAAGGTAATTTGCAACGGGTAACAAGTAATAAATGTAAATAAGGTGCAGCAAGATGGCCCAATCCTTTTTATAGAAAAGGACAAGCCTGGACAAACTCTTATATAAAGGAAAGCCCTCCCAAGGACACATGGGAATTATTGTCAAGCTAGTTTTCATCACGTTCATATGATTCATGTTCGGTACTTTGATAATTTGATATGTGGGTGGACCGGTGCTTGGTTACTACCCTTCCTTGGACAAGCATCCCACTTATGATTAACCCCTCTTACAAGCATCTGCAACTACAAAAGAAGTATTAAGGTAAACCTAACCGTAGCATGAAACATATGGATTCAAATCAGCCCCTTACGAAGCAATTCATAAACTAGGGTTTAAGCTTCTGTCACTCTAGCAACCCATCATCTACTTATTACTTCCCAATGCCTTCCTCTAGTCCCAAACAATGATGAAGTGTCATGTAGTCGATGTTCACATGACACCACTAAAGGATAGACAACATACATCTCATCAAAATATCGAACGAATACCAAATTCACATGACTAATTATAGCAAGACTTCTCCCATGTCCTCAGGAACAAACGTAACTACTCACAAATCATATTCATGTTCATAATCAGAGGGGTATTAATATGCATAAAGGATCTGAACATATGATCTTCCACCAAATAAACCAACTACCATCAACTACAAAGAGTAATCAACACTACTAGCAACCCACGGGTACCAATCTAAGGCTTTGAGACAAAGATTGGATACAAGAGATGAACTAGGGTTTGAGAGGAGATGGTGCTGGTGAAGATGTTGATCGAGATCGACCCCCTCCCGATGAGAGGATCGATGGTGATGATTTCCCCCTCCCGGATGAAAGTTTCCCCGGCAGAACAGCTCCGCCAAAGCCCAAGATTGGTTCCGCCAAGGTTCCGCCTCGTAGCGGCGGAGTTTCGTCCCATGAGCTTGCTTATGATTTTTTTCTCGGACGAAAGACCTCATATAGCAGAAGATGGGCAACGGAGGCCTGTCAGGGGGCCCACGAGGTAGGGGGCGCGCCCGGGGGGTACGGCTTGCCCCCCACCCTCGTGGATGGTGGGTGGCCCTCCTCTGGTACTTCCTTCACCCAATATTTTTTATATATTATGAAACATGCTCCCGTGAAGTTTCAGGACTTTTGAAGTTGTGTAGAATAGGTCTCTAATATTTGCTCCTTTTCCAGCCCAGAATTCCAGCTGCCGACATTCCCCCTCTTCATGTAAACCTTGTAAAATAAGAGAGAATAGGCATAAGTATTGTGACATAATGTGTAATAACAACCCATAATGCAATAAATATCGATATAAAAGTATGATGTAAAATGGACGTATCACCCACCTCCGAAGCCTTTGAGAGAGAATCTTTGTGAGGACAAAACCCAAAACACCCAGAGCCCAAAGAGTGTTTGTCATCACTATAGTCTTTCTGTTCCGTGTGAACAGAAGACTTATTACACTTGAAGACTGTGATCTTCTAGTCGGTTAGGCCTCGCGTTCTGAGCATCCAAGAGTCATTGTGGATTGCCGGTGAACAAAGTCTGTGAAGGTTTGAAAGTCTACCTTGAAGACTTACCTGAGTGATTTGGCGAGGTCTGAGTCACCTTAGCTCAAGGGGAATAAGGTGAAGACGTGGTCTTCTGAGTTCAAACTCAGCCTCCCTAACTAGATGTACAATTGTCACAACAACTAAAACTAGTCTACCAAATCCTCATCTTCATCGAGCAACTGGTTCTATCACTTCACTCCTTTACTTATAATTTAGCTTCGTGAAGTCATTGCTTGCCTGCTTTGCTTGAATACACTATGTGAAGCCATTCACTCGGATTGCATATTTGGCCTCACGCTGTCTTCCTATTCTGTTCTGGTCTACCTAGCAGCTATTTGTCTTTGTGCATCTTTTGTACTGTACTTTGACTCTATTGCATGGCTAGGGGTAGCTTCTGTTTCGTTGTATCTTATTTAGTTATTGTTTCAGTTGTCTTTCTTCGAAGACATTGCATGTTTCGAAGACTTTCATAAAAATTGCCTATTCACCCCCCCCCCCTCTAGTCAATAGCTAGCACTTTCAACTAACAACATAGTTCCTCTTGGGTCCTCAAGAACGGAATGGACTACTCACAATCCATCATAATGAACATGATTATTGGGGCAATGATATGGATAACAATCTGAACATACAAATCATCCATCAATAAACCACTAAGCATCAACTACAAAAGTAGTAATTAAGACCATGAAGTGATCTTTTTTATATCTGGCATAATAGTTCATACATTTAAAAGGGTATGGTGATGGAGATGGAGATGGAGATGGTGAAGATGGAGTTGGTGATCTCAACAAAATAAGCCCTCCGGGAGAGAAATTGCTATTGTGTCTTTCAACCTCGCTCCCACGAGCGTAAAACCCCGCCAAATAGAATCAAGGTTTTTGGGATGATATAGGACCAAGGTTGCTTGAGAGGGGCCAGTGGGTACCCTATGGGCCAATGCGGTGGATCTACGCAGCCCAAGGCATGGCCATGTGGTGGCCCATGTGGGCCCCGCAGACCATGCCCTGGCCTTAGCCTGCCCCCACACTCTCCTTCTAGGAATGTCTCTCAATTTTTTTCTTTGTTGATCTTTTTGGTGCTTTATGGCAGTTTTCCAAAACTTCCCCCTCCTCGACCGCAACATGCAAAATAAGAGGAAATAGGAATAAGAATGGCGTGATAACATGCAAAACATGGATACTAGTGAGGGATTTATAATAGGAAATAGTGATGCAAACTAGACGTGTGAGTGGTGCACAACAAGTAGGCCTGCAAGTGATGTGATGTGGCAAGGAGGCATGGACACATCCGACTGGACGATGGGAGAAAAGGAACAACACAAGACGAAACTCTTGAACTGAATGTTGAAAAGAGAGAAGTACCCATGTCCAACTGGATGAAGATTAACTTTTTTGGAAAGGAGGATCAAATCCTAGCATCTACATCGGCTGATTCACACAACTATAACCAATTAATTATTCAAGATGCAAAACAAAGGTAATCCCAGCATACCATTTGAATGCGGCAAATGTCCATCCCATCTAGTAATGCCTCTCCGACATTGAACAGGTGCAGACACCGAGGACACAACATGCGCGACGCTCTCGACCGGTGAACTTCTTCAATGCTAGCGCCAGTGAGAGGTCATGTCCGCTCTGGGCTGGTGTAAATGTGGAGTTGACGCTTTAGAGAGGAATGAATGTCGGCAACGGCTTCGGGCAGGAAAGGGGGTGAGCGAGGGGGAGGGTTTAGGGTGGGTCAAGGTTTTCGGACATGTACGTGGCAACGGTTCAGACGCCCGCAATCCCTCCAGTTTGCTTTCAATTTGCATGAAAAAGGACATTCGAACCAGCGAGCAGACTGATATAGAACTGCGTTCAATGGCAAAACATGTCCAACCTGTGCAGTTCAAATGGATGGGGCGGCTTGAGGTTACACATTATATATGCCCTTATCTCTCGCAACCTCCTCCACGAGCAACGTATGTTCCTTCATACTTTTTTTATCCTGCAAAAAGTCCTAGTGGCCAGACTGTTCGAGCCAAAACAGGCCTGACTCTCCGGCCTGTAAGTTTTTAGCCCATATGGCTAGAGTTTTCCCACCACCACATATGCCCCTCCGCCACTTAGTGGAGAGGTTGACTAACACAAAAGGAAGAACCCTAGATTTGAGAAAAAGCTCCCTCTACTTCTCCCCACACCAAATCGAAGATTCTAAGAATATTTGTGATAGTTCTTGAGAGAGATTTCACCCGAAGCATAGATCCACTCCTCCTCTCTCTTTTGGAAAAAGTAATTTGTGATTTGAGCAAGTTTTAATAGCATTTCCCCCTTGATCTTCTTACACCTGGAGGTTGGAGACTCCTAGGAGGTAGGATTCTTCCGCGAGGAATCAACTTGTGATTTACCATCATGAAGTTTGCAAAGGTTTGGAATCCACCTCAAGGTCTACCACTAGTGGTTTAGAATCACATTTGCTGTGATATCTCAAGGACGAGAATAGGGTGATCCTTGGTGTTGGTTTGCCTTCGTGGTAACACCCATCTCCCCGACATTGACCGGCTTACCTCCAAGAAGGTGAACATCGGAATACATTCTCTTCAACGTGTCTTTGTTTATCTCTAATCCCAGCTCCCTATGGTTTACACTGGTCACTTGGCATTGCATTCAGTATAACTTGTTGAACACATTATATCGTATTGCTTATCTCACTGTAGCAGCTTTTTTAGGCTCACATTTATATTCACATAGTCTAAACTCACTAATAGTCGACTAAATTTATAATTACGCATATTCACCCCCTCTAGGTCCATATAGCTCCTTTTAACACCACAATCGTGTCATTCTACCCTCTTATGAGTAGTGCTAGAATTGATCACACTTGCAGTTGTTGTGTTACCTCCACCCTAGATAGGTGCCAATATTTTGTCAATAAATTGTGTGCAAGCTGCCAGTCTTGGGGCTTTAAAATCACATGTTTTATCAATAACATGCTTTACATCATATGGCATGTATCCCCCTAGCAACATGTCATCCATCTGAGAGGAGACCTTGCATTGGACTTTCTCTAGTAATGTAAGATCAGTTACTCGCGTTTCCTAAGTGAATAGGTTAGCGAAATATGATCGCATAAGAGTATTGGGAGAACAATACCTTCAACCCATAAATTGTGTTTGTTTTTAAACGACTTATACTTATACGATTTTGCCCTGATCAACCATAAGGGTCAAAAAATGGGGTGTTCTTGTCACTAATTCTGAGCAAGATGACTCCCGAGTGTTGCATCCACTGGATCTCTTCCAGTTCAAGTAAAAACCCAATAAGTTCAAGAATGTCCTTTCTTCTTACTTTGATTCGTCATCTACATGGGCTCACATCACATTTTTTCTAGGTCTCACTGAGCCTTTCTCAATCATTTTTTCTCGGTTTCTTCAAAACATGTTGGTCCTAGTCATGGAAAATTCCATGCATGTACCTAGCTTGCCCAACACCACCTTTCGTTGCATTCAGACATGATTCCTCCCATGCTCGATGGACCATGTCACTAAATTAGGTCTCCTGCAACCAACACACCTCAAAGGCCCCCTAGCCTTTCTGTCTACTTGTTGAATTTTGGTGGAAGTTATTGTCCACCATAATAGTGGATGATCAGAGTGATTATACTCGAGACTTTGAAACCCTTCATAAGGGAATGTTAGCTACCAACCATTGTTGCATGCACCCTTGTCCAACCTTTTCCATTATACGACTTCGATGCCAAGTAAATTTATCTTCAAGGAACCCCATGGCCTCTAGATCAGTGTCATAAGCTCCTCCTAGAAAGCTTGCATTTATTCGGTTTGATTCCTTCTTCTTTTCCATGATCAAGCAGTATCACATTCAAATCACCCATCATTAGCCAGGGTAAATCATGTTGGACCTTTAAGTAACTCATATGTTCCCATGTCGTATGTTTACCTTCTAGCTTGAACTCACCGTACACAACAGGGAACGTCAACTCTCTATTCCAAAATAAAATAACACTAGCCTTCCTTCCATCGCTAGGATTCACCATAACCGATTCCATATGAAGACAACAATACCAACACTCTGTCGAGAAGTGTTCTAACTGTGTCTCCGACACAAAACACCAATGAGTTAAATCTATGCTAAACGTCTAACAAAGCACAAACTATCGGCGTTCCCCAACCCCCTGTAGTTTGAGGCTAAGGCTCAGGCGTTACTTCATCGCGGAGCCCGTCGATTTTGAGTTTCCCAAAGCATTCATGTTTCCTTCGCCATTGCCATCGTTCTTAGACCTACTGGGGGTCTCTTTTTGGGGGTGGGATGGGAGTGTGGCTGGGCAAACTTGGTGCATTTGGATCATCAAACTGTTACACTAGCCACCCAACCTTCGTAGAAGTGCCCTCATGCGGTAACAAAGTAAGAAACACGCTCTTCTTTTTACGTTTTGCGTCTAGAATATCCGTATCACCCCCTCCTTTGTTGCTTGCATTAGCAAACAACAACTACAACTAATTTTCGGTGCTTTAATAAGGCTAACACGCATTCGAGTTTTCCTCCTAAATGTCTTCCTGGCAATGGACCTCGTTCTCTCCCTTATCAAAATCATCCTCCCGTGTGTTTTGCATAAAACTCAAATGAGCCTCTGCCCTGATTGCTTCGTCCTTTGGCGGGTCCTCGCTCGTAGCATCATCTTAGAGATGGTCACCAACTCCAATGAGCGGGTAGATTCTTGAAGACCAGAAAGCTTGGAAATGGATGCCATCACCATGCTTCTTGAAAGTGTACCCAATCATGTTGGCATACTGAGCACCAATCAGACAAACATCATATTTCACGAGAACATGCTTCTCACCATGTATGACTAAAACTTTGTTCTTGCGTGGCTTTCGAACATCCAGTTTAATACTCATGCAAAAAAAGTTTCTTGAAAAATCCTGAGATGCTTACTCAACAGTAATGAATCCAACAACCATGCTAGTAAGGGTTTTTAACATACTGATAAACATGTCCAGGAGGTCGTGAATCTGAATTCAAATATTCACATGACATAGATTTGATGTGGATGGCTTTGTAAATCCATCATAAGGTGCTAGAACTAGGGCGAAGCCTTTGTATGTCCATGGAGCCACTTTCATCTCCTTTTTCTAGTCACGAGGCAAGAAAACTGCATTGTGTAAAGGTTCTAATCCATATACTTGATCTTCACTTCTTGAGCTACGTCCCATGACAATCGCATGTTCATATAAAACCAAAACTTACTCTATTCTATGTTTGTGCCTATCCGGCTATAGTCATCCAACAGGCTGCCTCCATCCATTGCGGCACCTCACTCTCAAACACAACAACATCCAGATAATCTCCATCGAGGCATAATTCCTTCATCATTGCTTGTAGATCACTTTGGTCCATCGTCGCAACCTTCAATGTCTCAACTGCCATGAAACCCTAGCCCAAGAGTATCTATCGGGATAAAAATACTAACACCCGATCACCACGAGAACCCTAACCAAGGTCGGGCGACGATGCACAATCGCCCCTTGTCCCGCCCGAGCGAAGAACAAGCAAGAGAGGGCGGGGAAGGGAAGGGAAAACTCAACACGAGTGGAGGCGACGAGATGGCAGAAACCCTAGCGGGGAGGGAATTAACATTCTCTTATAAGTTTGGGCAGCCCTAAAAAAAAGTTTGAGCAGTTTACGGATGGATACATGAGAGCGAGATGCATCCACATCCGGATCCGGCCTGCCCTAATAAACTCGGATGCCTTTTCGCTCGGACCCACCTTGCTGCCATTAAAAAAAAGCAGGGCACTATACAACGCAGAGTACGAACACGCATTCCTCCGCTCCCCACCAATCGAGTCGCGAGACAGTTCCCTTACATAGAACTACTCCGACGGGACGGACCCACGTAACAGGGAGACGATTTCCCGAACGCAAAGCTCATGCAGTTTACCGACTCGCCCGGCCTCGACTTGACCCACCCGCAAGCTAATTGCAGGGGGCCCAGGGGCCGGTGAGACGGGTCCAGAAACACCGGGTCTAGGGCTCTAGGCGGCGGCCACTGCTGTCCGTCTCCTCCTCCTCGCCCAACTCGCGTCCGCCTCCGTCTCCGCATCCACTTATAAAAGCCACCCGCCCTCCCGTCGCCTCCCTCTTTTCCTGTATTTCTGCCAGAGAAAAGAAAGAAATCACACCTCCCATCCATCTCAGGGCGGCGGCGTGCGCGAGTTCGTCTCCTGCGGCTCTCCCCATGGCGGAGTACGACGAGCAGGGCATGGCCATCGCGGCCGCCGAGATACTTCTCAGCCTCCGGAGCAGGACGCTGGCGCGGTGGCCGGACTGGGTTCCGCGCCCGTCCAGCGACCTCGCCCCGGCGGCGGCGGATCTCCAGCGGCTGGAGGAGGCGGAGGACGAGCTGCCGCCGATTCCGGAGGGGTGGCCGAAGCGGCCGCGGTTGCCGCCCCGTGCGGTGGCGAAAGGAACCGCGTGGCTGCTGTCGTGGGAGAGTCCCTTTGCGCGGCTGGGGCAGCCTGTTGTCGCCAGATCCGGCGCGTGCTCCAGCGGGGAGGAGAGGGCGCGGTCGCACCCGCGCGTCACGAAGGTGAAGCGCGAACCTTTGGCGGCGCGGAGGCCGGAGACGCCGCCGTACTACGTCTCGGCCGCCGGATCCGGCCCTTCCACGAGCGGCATGGACCGGGCGCGGTCGCGGCGGCGGCCGCGCGTGAGCGAGAAGGCGCAGGCGGCGGCGGCCGCGTGGACGGACGGCCCCATGGCGGCATCGAGCCCGGAGACGCCCTTCGACTACGCCAACGCCGCTGGATCAGGGGCGTCCTCGAGCGGGGACGAGGTGGCGCGGTCGACGGCCAAGCGCAAGGCGCAGGGGTCGGGCGGATCCGGAGTGCCTTCCAGCGGCGACGAGGGGTGCAGCTCGCCGGCGAAGCGCGCGCGGGCGGACGTCTCCATCGCCGTCGCCGGCGCCGGCGCCGTGCAACCCGCGGTTAAACTTGAGGTGAGTTTTTTTTTTCAATCGCCTTATCGCTTTCTCATTCTTCGCGGTTTATTCGTCTCGCTTTTGGACTCTGGAGGCCTTTCTTGCATGCCAATCTTGTTGAAGTCGCGTGAATTGCAGCTGTATTCCCCCCTCGGTTCTGCGAGACTCTGTCTCGTTACTCATCAATCTGTCGAGGAAGTTCCTTTGCCGTGATCTTTTTTTGGCCGTCCCATCGTTGATGTGTTCATACGGGTTGCGTGGTGTTCTTCGTTTGAATCTCGGGGGCTATTGTGATTCTAACCGGACAGTATGAGCTGGGTAGGGGATGGAGTTCTTGTGTTCCGGCGCCGGAGAGGATAAATCATTCATTCTCTGGCAACGGACTCCGGCCCCCGGGGTCGTTTTCGTGAGCGTATGGCTTTTGTGTGGACCCTTGCCTTGGCCGTTGGCACCGTGTCTAGTGTAGCTGGAGGTGGCCGATGGGCGACGAGGCAGGGTAGATAGATGGAGTAGTTCTGTTATACGCCGCATTTATCGCTTTTATTTATTCCTCGCTCCATCCAATCCAGTCAGCAATAGGGCGAGAAAAAAGGAAGCAGCAAGCGTGAAATCTTGAGTAATTTCTTTTTTTTAAGTGTTCAAATCTTGAGTGATTTCGTAAAGTCGATTGTTGCGGGGTTTTGAATTGGAAGGCGAATTGATTAATTATTGTGTGTGTCGTTAGCTGCGGATTTGGAATTACTCAATTAGTACATGTTGTGTGTGTGTGTGTTTTCGCTGTGGACGAATGAATCCCCATCGCCATCATGTGATGGCTTCGCTCCTTCCTCTGCGCGTGGTCCCGCGTGTCATCTTGGGCCGCCTGTTTCCCGCACTCTCCGCGCGTGTTTCTCACACTGGAGGGGTAAATTTCGTTTCCTTCTGACTTGCCTTGCAAGATTGTAGACTTCCTTCGGGGTTCCGGCGCTGTTTCCCGTGGGTCCGGCCAGTTTTTGTGGACCCGGCCCCACGGAGTTCCATGGCTAGTTTGACACCGCATGTCATCGGGCTTTTCCTTTTTTGTCGTCGTTTATCTTCAGTGGAAATTAACGCGAAGATTGGAAGCTGGGTGAAGCTTTTTTAAATAGGGAAACAGAAACTTTTTCCTGGCTCTGCTTGCGCCAGGGTTGTTGTAAAGTGGTGCGTGTGCCTTTACGTGTCAGTCCGGGATGCGGGTCCCTTTGGCGACCGACGTGCACAGGGGTGGGGTGGGGTGCAGCCCATCGGTCACCAACGTGGTCATTGGATGCCGCAGTGACCACTCCCTGGTCCAGCATGGGCTCGTGAGTCGCGACTGGTGTGGTATCATGTCACCGCACCAGGCCCGCCAGGGCTGCGACTTCTTTCCTTCAAAAACGAAGTCCAACTCTACTACAGTAACTTTCTTCTCAAAGAAATTACTACTCGTATAAGTGTGCTGGCTTATTTGTTGCTAGTAGCAGCTGTCTCGATGCCTTTGCATTGCATCTATGCGAGTACGGAGTATAGTACAACTATTTTATTCCGCGATGATTTCTTAACAGTGATTCCACGTGATTCCCTCGGATCTCGCATCTTGCCGAGATCCGTCTGGTTGTTGTCATCCTGTATTTGATTAAGCAGTGTTCTTTCATATCTTTCTCGATTCTCCTGGAGCTTCCAACTAAAATCATTTTGGTTGATGTTGTGCAGGATCAAAAGACCGAGAACAATTACCGGGACGAGAAGGGCCACTTGCTGTTTGACCTCAACGAAGATCCAAGCATGGCGGAGGAGTGGTGAGAGGCGAGGATTTTGCTAGCTAGTTGGTGTGTGCTCGGGGCAAATCAACCCAGCTGCTCATGTGTACATAAAGGGCAAACCCAGTAGAAGAAGAGCCGGTGAGGGCGGGTTAAGCTGAGAACGGAGGGGGCTTAGAGGGTATACTCATCATTAGATTTATATCAGGGTTAACTTAGTCTGCTCTGCTCTGTTGGACGTACTGCATGCGACGGTGCGCTTCTGGCTCGCTTGCCCAATGCCGTGTACTGCAGTCCCTGTTATTTTCATCTTTGTTTATCCTGTTTGTTATCCGAATCAACTGATACCGTGCATGAATTGAAACAATAATATATACTCCATTAGATATTTTCTTCTGTTTGTTTCATGTTGGCTATTTGCTCAGCTGCTGCTTAGGAGGATTTAATTAAAGTACGTTTTCATGTTGGCTATTTGCACAGCTGCTGCTTATTAGGAGGATTAACAGTCCGTTTAATGGAATTGATGATTTACAGGCCGGCATTAGTGTTATTTTTTAGCTTAAACTTTTTCATGAGCAATGGTAAACTCTTTAATGGAATTGTTTGTTCCATGTTGGCTATTTGCTCAGCTGCTTCTTGTTAGGAGGATTTACAGTCCGTTTAATGGAATTGATGATTGGCATTAGTGTTACTTTTTAGTTTAAACTCTTCCATGAGCAATGGTACACGCCCGTCCACTTTTTCTGTACAATAAAGGTCATATTTACATGAACCTATTTATTTAATACTATATGAAATGGTTTAGCACTGTGATTGACTTGGCTGGGCCTTCTTGTGACTTGTGAGCCGTTCGGGGCAGCCTGTCGCTTGGGTGGTTCAACTGAGGTGGATTTGCCTGCGCCACTTTCTCCTTCCCCTCCACTGCTGTAAGCTTGGCCCGATGGGTTGGCCTTGTACAATGCTAAATGCTTAGAAAGGTGCTTGAAGAAATAAACCAGGTTTTTTCTTAAGCATTCGGTGTCTATTTATATAGGGTAGATGTTTAAAAGACTGGTTTATACAAGACCTAATTAGACGCCTACCGTACACAAATAGGCACCAGTGCTTATGAAAAGACTGGTTTATTTCTTAAACACCTTGCATCGTATAAGACTTAAATGATCGAAAATAAAAAGATTTCTAATGTTTCAGGAAGTATCTTAAAACATTTAATGGATGTCATTTTCCTATGTAGGATCCTGTATTTAAGGCGAAAGGAATGCCACTTTACAGGTCCACCAACAAGCAAAATTTGGCAGTTGGAGATATAATTTTACCATTGAAATATTTAATTTTGGGTTTTTGACATTAAAAATTGTTATTTGTTGCACGAGACATCCATCATCTCAAAAGAGAGTGAAAAAACTCGCCGTCTACCTTTCCAATCTTGTTTATTTGCATCGTGGATCTCTAATGTTTGAAATCATTATGAATTTTGGAGTTTACAACAGTCACTCGTGGTTTTAAAATTGCCTTATTACATAGGCAAAACTAAATAAATTAAATATTGTTAAATCTCGAAAACCATATTAGCCAGACATATGCTGGTTGCATGTGCATGAAGCACAATCACTAGAACATATTGAACAAAACAAAATAAGCTAAATCTTGTTAAATCGCAAAAACATATCAGCTAGACAAATACTAGTTCGATGTGCATGAAGCAGAATCATCAATTAGAACATACTCCAATGTAGCCTGAAAGGTTAAAACATTTTTTTGTATGTCCGGCCTGTGTTCTGTAGGGTCTTCGAGTTCTTCATCACTTGTAAAGTTGGGGCAGCGGCGGCAATCGGAATAATGGTTCCTCGCTTTCATCAGGATAGTGTCATCGGCAAATTGGAGGATAGTGTCGATCATCAGGGATTTGTTGTTGAGATTTGTTTTTGTTCTCTTGTACACACCCACCCGATCAAGCTCATCTTGATGCGTCTTCCTCATAGAACTTGTGAGGTTTGTGTTCCCCTACTCTGTCAAGCCAGATTTGGGATTCTATTATGGCCTTCCTTAGTGATAGCTTCTTGGGGGCGACGATCTATCCATACCACGGTTGTCGATGTTTTTTGGTCTACATCGGTGACATTTCTACTATTTGTTCTACAACCTCATGTGTTTCAACAAGGTTGCTCTAGTAAGATAGAGGCCTAGAGGTGGGAAGGACCTCTTCTAACAGTGTGCCACTAGTGGATGCAATAGGAAGATGATGCTTGTTTTCTTCAAACACTTCCATGTAATTTCATATTCTTGTATGGTCTGGTTGATGAGAACATCCCTATCATAGTTACACCCCTACCACTTGCTACTACATATACTGGACCAAATACTAGAGCTCGCGCACACCAATTAAATTATCAGGTATTTATGTTCCTTGGTAATGATTCTAATGTTCACGAGAATATGATGATGCCTAAATTAGATACATTTGTGTTATTTATGAATGAAGGGCCTAGCATGGACAAGAGCTATGAACACTGGAGCATGATCAAGTGTGGAGAAGAAAACGGGCGCGCAGGGAATTCCAGTGGAGTTTTCAACACTTTGAAGCCACCATGATGACATACAAGGACCGGGATGAAATATACAAGATTTCCTCTCATAAATTTTGTCTATAGCTTTATTTAGGTGCTACGCCACCTTATTTTTGTGCCAGATCCTTGTATGTTCGAAATAGCTCTTTATCGGCAGTTTTAGAGTTCGTATTATAGGGGAAACGACTCAGGAGGGATTTTAGTACCACCTTGCCAAAGGTGGACGAAATTTCCTCTCTTTTCTCCTATAAACACAACCCTCAGGGCGTCATTTAGATTTGGGTTCTGTTTAGATTAAAGTTCACTATAGCTGCAACTCATGTACTTCGTTTGTGTCCAACGACCAGGCCAAGACGCTTCAGAACCCCACTTTCATCAATAAAGCTTTCATCTTAAATTCATAATATCTAGATTTTAATCTCGGTTTATTACTTATTCTTCATTTGCGTGCACGAAATAGACCCTCGTGGTCAAGTTGATGATGCTCCGGCGTGGTCAGTAACCTCTCAAAGCGATTGCTAAGGTGCAAAGTCTTCACAGGTTCGTAGTCGGATTGTCAAAGTGGACTTCCACCAAAAACGATAGTTATCATCTCATCGAAGGATTGAACACCTTCGCCTATATCACTGTTTTTATTTAATATATGGCCTTGGGCTTTTCCCAAAAATAAGTCAAAATAGTTTTGCAAGGAACAACGTTGTAAGTACATCATATAGACATATGTACTTAAATGACCATGCCTCTCTTATGACAACATCAGGCCAGATCTACCCTCTTCTCTAATCAGTGTTGGTCCTCCTTGCCAAGTGTGATCAATCGCTAGTATCCATGTGGTGAGGAGCTATGCATTATTGGCTTCTTGCTGGCATTTGACTGTGCCATTTATCTCCCAGCTTGTTTATTTCATGCAGAGTTCCCCTTAGCAATATATTTAACCAACGCGCAACTAAAAAGTGGAGAAACTATAAGTGCAATTTGCAGCTTATACCTTAAACAATTAAAACAGGAGGAAGGGGATAGGTGTGAATATGAGGCTAGACAATATCACAAGGTTGAAACTTAGATGTCTATTACATGAATTCTCATTAAACGAAATATATGCTACCAACTATAAGTGTGTATTATGCTTTTACAATTTCCTTTTGATCATTTCTATGAATTCATTCATGCAAAGTCGTGAAAGAAGATCGGCACACTAGGTGTAGCGTTTGAAGAACAAGGGAGGAATTATTTTATTTACAAAGAATCGAAGAAGCATTCATGGAGTCACCCATCTCTTCATCTCTTCTTTCTTAACCAGGAGGTCTTGCTCTCTCAAGACTTGAACTTATGGTAGTTGGATATAAGGGAACCGGGTTGAATGGCTTGGAATGACTTGCCACAATAAAGGAATAGAAAATGAATGGCTTAGACAAGGAAGCTACAAATAAAAAAAGAAATCTAACTATTAAATGAAAAATTAACTAACCAATGACTATATATGAGTGATCTACCCAGAGCCGCCCGATCTAAGATCAAGGGCTACCAGTGCTTACCACTTTGGGCACTTAGGCCGTCTCATGTGGGACATTGGATTCTAGACCAAAGGCCCATGGTTTGAACCGGTTCCTTGTTATAAAGATTATATCTTGGGCGTTGAAATGAGATTAGACGACAAAGATATAAAGGAGTAGTGAGAGGCTCATTAGGCAGCCCGGAGTAAGGACAGTAGCTGAGAAGGGACAAAAAATAGCATATACGACTTGATTGCTAGAGTGAGAGGAGAAGGCGATGCATGATTCAGGTGTGGTCTGTGCTATCGATGCAGTTGTAATCCATGGTTGAGGATCGTCGGAACATCGATGATGGCATGGTTTAGCATCGTCATAGTTAATATGCTCGAATGGGTGCACCACCATGTCTTGGAGGTATAAGGTTGATTAGAGTCTCTCGGTAGAAACAAGTGTCTAGGGAAGGAATATAGACGACTCACCTATGTGATGACAACGCCAAAGAGCTGAAACTTGATGATAATGGCACTAACCATAAAAGGATAATCTTAGCAAATTTTGAGGACGGAAGTTGAAAAGGAAAATAGACGTGTAGGGCTTTCCACTATTTGGCTATTTATAGGCTAGAAGGAGAGATTAGGTCATCAGTGCCAACCATTGGCACTGAGAGCAGTAAGTTGGTTTGGACAATTAAGGCAACCAAGTTAGTTTTTATTGTCTGAATGGGTTCTCACTATAATATCTACAATTTTCGTGTTAATGGCAAGTTGACCTCATGAATATCATACGATCTCTTCGGTCTTTTTAGTCTTCTTGCCTTTGAATTTCTGCTTGTTAACTTCCTTAGAAAAGAATTATTTATTTGTAGCTTCCTTGTCTTGACATCTAGCCGCGAGGTATCACTTTAATAAATGATAATTCCCCTCCTCACTTGTGCCTTCCAGCTGCACAATCTCCTTCTGCTGATGACGTTGCCCCACATGGCGAGCATTAATTCCGCTAGCAGCACAACCACATCTATAAGAAACACGTCCATGGTTTAGAGCATCAACATCTACAACCTCCTTTTGGCATGTCTCTATTTTAATTCCTAATATCTATCCTCCCCGCTTCATTGGACTTTGCATTTTAGCCCTTAGTTTTTGGACGCTAGCACGGAGTTGACGTTCGCTATGTGTCCTCTCCAGCGCGACGTAGTATGCCCATAAGGGTGTTTAAGAGCGAATGAAATGCACGCCTCATGTCATACGAGTGTTAGCCCCTCGCGTGTGATGGCCTGATGTGCCTTCACTCTGTTGGGCCTCCCGAGTCCCAGTGTTGCCATCACAAAAGAAGACATATAAAGGACAGAAAATTATCATATACTTTCGTCTAGAATAGACAACAGTAGATAGAAAATTCATAAAAAGTCCACATACTTTCATATATTAAAGTTGTCACCCTCTTTAATACCCCTCATCAAAATCCATAACCAATACTCAGTAAAATGCATGTTCAAAATGAAAAGGTTACCATTTTCTTACCATACATATGTGCAAAATTTATGGTGTTATATTGCCATACCTCTCTAATGCCAACCCCATACCCTCTCAAACCCCAAACTGAAAAAGGTTTAAAAATTTGCCAGAACAAAAAGGGAAAAAAGTTGCCATGCTATTTATGCTAAAATTAGTTAATCTGGATGGACACATGGCAAAAATTTCTAAAAGTTGCTATGTTATCCGTGAATTTCTAAAGTTGTCATCTTATCCTTGATTTGCTTTCTCTAAAATTTTCCATGTTACCGTGTTTTCAAGATTTTCGTATTCATAAGTATAGTTTCCATGGTTTAGAGAACAAATTTTCTAAGATGCCCATGTGTATCCTTGATTTCCAAAAAAAACATCATATCCCTTAATTTTTCTTAGAAGTTGTCATTACCATGTTTTATTGATTTTAAATACACATATAGATAGTTTCCATTATTTATAGAACATTTTGCAAAGTTGTTATGCGTATCACTAAATTTCTAAAGTTGTCATGTTACCATAATTTTAAGTATTTATATACAAACATATAGTTGTCATGATTTAGAGAACAATTTTTTCAAAGGTTGTCATGATTTTGAAGAACGAAATCTCTAAAGTTTCCATGTGACCAATACTAATTTTTGAAAGTTTCCATGATTTAGAGAACATAAGTTCTAAATTTTTCATGTGACCTGTACAAAATTTTCCACATTTCCATGATTAAGAGATCAAAATTTCTAGAGTTGTCATGTGACTAGTACAAAGTGCACACATGAAAACCTAGAAAAAGTTTCCATCCATGAAAAACTAAATTTGCCAGGCGAGTGACACAAAACTAACCATGCATAGAAATCGTAAATTACCACACTAGTGACACAAAACTAACCATACACATAAATCTTAAATAGCGAGCCTAGTAATAAGGAAAGTTACCAAGTATAAGCATCTTAAAAACAAATAAGGGGGTGGATCCTTTTGCATATCCTCCATATCCTTCAGGGTATGTTGTGGTATGAAGTTTGGTACTGCCCAAAGGTACTATACCAAAAGTTTCCATGCTTCTCGCAGTGTCAGCTATTGTAGTGTTGTACCTGGTGATGGAGCTAGTCTGGCAGGTGTCTTGTCCGTATTTTGCTACCGTGCAGGAACCCAGGTGCATGTGTCTGGACGTGTCACACAAACATGTTGATCCACATTACCTGGAGAGAAAAATGGGGGAAACATGAAGTTAAAAAACATTAAGTTAAAACAAAGTGTACGTATTGTTATGCCTAAAAATCTCACTGGTGATGTCAATTTTAGTTCAAGGTATGCTTTTTTTATTTTCCACTCCAAAATGGTAGAAGTTGCCATAGGGGAACTATGATGGGATATACTATATGGTATTTTATGGATCAAAAGAGCAAGCAAGGGGAAACACTAATCATGATAAACACATGGAAATTGCTATAATCTTAAAATGGTAGCAATCATGGATGAAAACATAGAGTTGCCATCCAAGTTAGCATATTGTTGCCATGGATGAAAACCTAAACTTATCCTACATGAAACCACTAGGAAAGTTCCCAGAAAATCCACTTTCAAAAATCACACAAAAAATTTGCCATATACATATACATTAACAAAAGTGACCATGTTGTGTGCGTATAATTGGCCAAACTCCAACAAGAAGAAAGAAATATCGTATACAACCAACACTAGTTGCCACCTAGCAAGCTACATACCATTCAAGCTATTAAAAGCAAGTTACCGCTTAAAAATTGTAAATAGTTACAGTTGAAACTAACATAAAATCAAAAGTCCATGGAGTCATGGTGGTTCCATAAAATGTAAAGTGGTAAAAATGAGGATCAATTTGCATACAAAAACCTACATGTGGTTGTTTTCACATGGGTTTTGTAAGTGCATCTAGTGCCACCCCTAGTTGGTTTTGGAGTATTGACGACAAACTTGGTTGAGGGACTAATGTGTTTGTGAGAATTGCAGGATAACACAGGTAGTAGTCCCTCATTGATTCCGTTTACCTACCAGAGATGACCCCTAAAAATGTGTGAAGACATTGAAGACAATGGTGGTCTGTGAAGAGATTCACATTGAAGACTATGACATGAGAAGACATCGCATGAAGACTATGGAGTGCAAAGACATAGTTGTTTCATAGTTTCCTTTTCTTCTTTGTTGAGTCATAGGAACCACCGCACTGTTAAGTGGGTCCCAAGTGAACAAAGTCAGAGTGACCGCAGTGATGCTCAACCAAATCCTATGTCTTCGAGCGAAGACAATGAGAGCAAATCTTATCTAGAGTTGGATAAATCAGCTTTACTTGTAGCCCAAGTCAAGCTGCCGCGTGTGTTTGAAATCTGACCATTGGACACATGTCAGTTCCTTAGTGACCCAGGGTCATTTCGGACAAATCAGGTCGGGTTGCCTCCTGGCTATAAATAGCCCACCCCCTACACCATAAATTGGTGGCTGCTCAGAGTTAGTGCACGGCTTTTGTCGTTTTGAGAGCAACCCACCTCCAAAGCCTTTGAGAGAGAAACCCTTGCGAGGACAAAGCCCTAAACACCCAGAGCCAAATAGTGTTAGGCATCACTGAAGTCTTTCTTTCTGCGTGATCTGAAGACTTGTTACACTTGAGGACTGTGAATCCTCCAGCCGGTTAGGCGTCGCGTTCTGAGCATCCAAGAGTCATTGTGGATCGCCGGTGAGCGAAGTCTGTGAAGGCTTGGAAGTCTACCTTGAAGACTTACTAGAGTGATTGGGCGAGGACTATGTGTCCTTATCTCAAGGGGAATAAGGTCCTTATCTCAAGGGGAATAAGGTGAAGACGCGGTCTTCTGAGTTGAATCTTAGCCTCCCTAACCAGATGTATAGTTGTCACAACAACTGGAACTGGTCCAACAAATCCTTGTCCTCACCAAGCAACTGGTTCTATCCTTTACCTCTCTTTACTTACAGTTTCGTGAAGTCATTGCCTGCTTGCATGATCTGATTGACTTCATTGTGTGAAGACTGTTGTTGTTTGGCTTCACACTATCTTCCATCCTGATCCATACTACCTAGCTGCTGATAGTCTTCGTGCTTTCACTTCATTGCTTACTTGACTATGGCTTGTCTAGTGTAGTCTACCTTCCGCTGCATATCAATAGGTTCGTTTCTACTGTTTGTCTTCAAAGCCCCCGTATTTTGAAGACTTTCATAAAAATCGCCTATTCACCCCCCTCTAGTCGATAACTAGCACTTTCAATTGGTATCAAAGCAAGGTGCTCCCTTGTTCTGTGTGATTCGGTTTAACCACCTGGAGTTTTAGCTATGTCGACTGCAGGGATAATCAAAGTCTCTACCGCGTGCCCTATCTTCGATGGCACTGATTACCCCTACTGGAAGAATAAGATGCACATGCATCTTAAAGCCATTGTTGTCGATCTCTGGTATGTCATCAAGAACGACGTTCGCAAGGCTAGTGAAGGTGTCACCCCTGCTGATGTCAAGAAGTTCATTCAACTGGATTCTACTGCCAAGAACATTATCTCCGGTCACCTGACCAAATGACAGTATGGTCATGTGAGTGCTCTGGAAACTGCGAAGCTAGTCTGGGACTGGCTCTCCAAGGTTAATGAAGGCGTCTCAACCCAGAGAGACTCAAGGATTAGTGTTCTTCACAACCTCTTCAACCGCTTCAAGAGAAATGACAATGAGAATGTTCAGCTAACGTTTGATCGCCTCAATGACATCACAAATGAGCTTCATGCACTCGGCGCCACTGATATCACCAAGCATGAAATCGTTAAGACACTCTTAAGATCACTCGACAGCTCATTTGACACCCTGGCCCTGATGATTCAAGAATGCCCTGACTTCAAGACCCTCGATCCGTCTGACATACTTGAGAGACTCAACACACATGAGTTCTAGTTATCTGAGAAAAGAGATAGCTATGGTCCCAACTATGGACGAACTCGTGCTTTGAAGGCAAAGGCTGTTTCCTCATCTGAAGAAGAATCTGACTGCAGTTTTGAGGATCCTGAAGACATTGGAAGGGAACTTGCCATGCTAGTGAAGAAGTTCCATAGGTTCACCAAGAAGAAAGGCTCTAGACAGTCTTCAAGATCCAGCTCAAGAAATGATGAAGCTTCATCTCATGACTACAAGAAGAGAACGTGCCACAAGTGCAAGAAACCTGGTCACTACATCTCTGAATGTCCTTAATGGGACAATGAGAACAAGAAGAAGAAGAAGAAGAGCAATGAATGTGATCCTGATGACAAGAAGAAGAAGAAATCCTCAAAGTCTTCTTCCAAGTTTTCGTCGAAGTCTTCATCACACAAGAAGAGCTCATCCAGCAAGGCTCGTGCGTTTGTTGGCAAGGAGATGGATTCAACGGAGGAGTCTGCATCTGAGGAAGTGGAGATGGAGTCTGAAGAGGAATCTGATTCAGGCGTGGCAAGCCTGGCTCTAGCTTCAGCATACGTCACCAAGTCTATCTTCGACACTGAAGACAAGGGCCTCGTCACCAACGCTGATGCTAATGATGAGGATGACTCTGCACCCACCTATTGCTTCATGGCCCGTGGTTCCAAGGTAAACTCACGCGATACTTACTATCAAACATCAAGTGAAGATGACTCTGAATGTGAATCTAAACATAGCTACAAAACACTTGCTAAAATTGCAACACAGCAACAGACTGCTATGGAACATACTCAAAATTGCTAGACAAAAGCAATGACCTGTTGGACGCGGAAATGATGCGATCTTAGTCCTTAATTGAAGACATTAAAAATCTTCATGTTAAGTACGAGGAACTTGAAAGTCGTCATGAAACGCTCTCAACAACTCATGAAAAGCTTTCCTACGATTATCTTCAAAGGAAGCAAGAACTTGAGAAATTGAGAGCGGCTCATGAAGATCTTCAAAAGAGAATGAGTCACTCCGTGCTCAATAGATCAGTTCCGCTCAGGAAGGATTCGAACCACCGTGTCTAAAATGTCTTGAGCATGATAATGCTACTTCTGTTGCTGAATGTTCTACTGCTACTACTGTTGCAATATCTTCAACTGCTGATGTGGTAACTAACCCCTCTGCTGAGGATACCACTACTATTGCTGATGAGAATGCCAGGTTGAAGACATGGCTTGAGACAGGAATGTACAAAAGTCTCAAAGGGCATCACACACTATGTGATGTCCTCAAGAAACAGATTTTGAACCAAAACCCTAGGAAAGAGGGTGTTGGGTTCGAGAAGAAAATGAATGTTGATGGTTCTTACTAGAAGCCTGAGCAGTACACCAAAATCACATGGGTTGCCGCAAAGGGACCTTCAGTGGATCCATCTACCTTATCTGGCTTCACTTGTACTAACTCGATTATCATTGATGAATCCTTTGATGCAAACTATAAACTGTTTAAGAATCAGAATGGTGAAGTGTTTGCCAGGTATATTGGTACTAACTACAGGAATGGACCACCTTTGAAGAAGATCTGGGTGCCCAAGAGTTGTATTGAAAATCTTCAGGTGAATGCCATCATGACACCACCTGGGAAGAAGACAAGCCCCAGACCAAAGGCTTCACATGGTCCAAAGGCTTCATACAGACAAAGGACTCACCAGAGTCACCCTAACACTAATGTTTTGCAGGGAAACCATGCTTAGGCCTATGAATATGAGCGTGTTTCATCAAACCGCCATGTTCATAAGACCAAGAACTATTCTGCCTATTCTTATGAGTATTTTTCACCTCCTGCAAGACTATTTGCTAGGGCTCCAAAGCCAAAGTTCTCAGATGCTGCACTTAGACTCATTACTTCGAAGCCACCCCTGAAAATGTGGGTGGTTAAGAAAACTTAACTCTCTTTTGCAGGGAAGGGTCTCCAGCCGGAAATGAAAGGCGTCAGATGCTATTGCTAGGGACCTAAAACATCTTGTGGGGCGCAAGATAAAATGCACAAATGGTCTTACTATGTATTTCGTTCCTGAATCGCTTGCCAATTATCCTATCAGTCCTAACCTAGATCTGAGCTTTCATAATCCACTTGCTCGTCAAATGTTTATGCTTCACAATACCCTTCGTGAAGCCTATCCCCCTAACTGCACTGTAGGGTATGACACCAAAGGCTTCAGAATGGATTATTGATAGTGGATGCACTAATCATATGACTGGTGATCAAAGTCTTCTTATGGACTCAACCTTACGTCCATCTGACAAGAGTCACTTCACATTTGCTGACACTGGTAAAAGCAAGGTATTGTTTCTAGGTAGAGTTGCAATCTCAAAGGATCAGCACATGGATAAAGTGATGCTTGTTGAATCCCTTGGTTTCAACTTAATGTCTGTCTCAATGCTTTGTGACTTGAACATGATTGTGATATTTGGAAAATATTTTTGCCTTCTTCTAATGGAATCTGACAAGTATCTAGTCTTTGAAGGGTACCGAAAAGGTGATCTGTACATGGTAGATTTCTCAGCTGGACCACAGTTGGCTGTATGTATTCTAGCAAAAGCTTCAGAGTGCTGGCTCTGGCATCGGAGGCTAGGGCATGCTGGCATGAGGAACTTGTACACTCTCGCAAAGAAGAAGCATGTCGTAGGCATCGAGGGCGTCAAGTTCAAAAAGGATCATCTGTGTGGTGCCTGCGAAGCTGGGAAGATGACTAGGGCCAAGCATCCTTCGAAGACAATCATGGCGACATCACGTCTTTTCGAGCTGCTTTACATGGACCTATTCGGCCCTACTCATTACTCCACCCTTACTACCACTGTTTGTCTCTATGGTTTTGTCATTGTTGATGATTACTCTAGATATACCTGGGTGCATATAATTCTCTACAAGACTGAAGTGCAGGATGTCTTCAGACGATTTGCCAATCGTGCCATGATGAACTATGGCATCAAGATCAAGCACATCAGAAGTGACATCGGCACAGAGTTCAAGAACACCACCCTCGACACCTATCTTGATATATTGGGCATCACTCATGAGTTCTCTGCTCCATACACACCTCAGCAGAATGGCATCATGGAGTGCAAGAGCAGGACACTCATTGAGATGGCTCGGACGATGCTTGATGAGTACAAGACTCCAAGTAAGTTCTGGCCTGAAGCTATTGATACTGCATGCCATGTCATCAACCGTGTTTATCTTCACAAACTTCTAAGAAGACATCATATGAGCTACTGACTGGTAAGAAGCCAAACGTAAGCTACTTCAAAGTATTTGGTGCTAGGTGCTAGATCAAAGATCCGCATCACACTTCAAAATTTGCACCGAAAGCACATGAAGGTTTTATGCTTGGTTACGGAAAGGATTCGCACTCCTACAGAGTCTTCAACCTCTTTCACTATAAAGTGGTTGAAACTGTGGATGTGCGGTTCGATGAAACTAACGGCTCGCAAAGAGAGCACCTGCCAAATGTGCTAGATGAAGTCTCACCAAGTGAATCCATCAAGCTTATGGGGACTGGAGAAATCATACCTTCAGAGGCACAAGCTGAAGAGGAACTTATCATTTCTGCTCCAAATCAACCTGAAGACTCTACTTAGCCTGAAGCCAATGCTGAAGATGAAGACAATGATCAGCAAGGACAAAATCTTCATCCAGTTCATCCTCGTGTTGCAAATGAAGTTCAGATTGAGAAGATAATTGATAGCATCAATGCACCTGGTCCACTCACTCGTTCAAGAGCAACACAACTAGAAAATTTTTGTGGGCACTTTGCATTTGTCTCTATATCTGAACCCAAGAAAGTTGCTGAAGCCTTCATGGAACCTGAGTGGATTCAAGCTATGCAAGAAGAGCTTCAACAGTTCAAGATGAACAATGTGTGGGAAATAGTCAAGCATCCTGACCCACGGAAGGATAATATCATTGGCACCAAATGGATCTATTGCAACAAACAAGATGAGCATGGTCAAGTTGTCAGAACAAGGCTCGTCTCATTGCTCAAGGGTACACTCAAGTTGAAGGGATTGACATCGATGAAATGTTCGCTCCGGTGGCTAGGCTTGAAGCCATTCGCGTTTTGCTAGCCTATGCCAATCATCACAACATACTCCTGTATTAAATGGATGTGAAGAGTGCCTTTCTCAACGACAAGATTGGAGAAGAAGTGTATGTTGCACAACCACCTGGCTTCAAAGATCCAAAACATCCTGATATGGTATACAAGCTCAACAAGGTACTGTATGGCCTCAAACAAGCCCCTCGTTCTTGGTATGACACACTCAAAGACTTCCTGAAGAGCAAAGGCTTCAAACCTGGTTCCCTGGATCCCACTCTCTTCACGAAGACATACGATGGTGAACTGTTTGTGTGCCAGATCTATGTGGATGACATTATCTTCGACTGCACTAAGAAAAGATACAGTGATGAGTTTGGGCACATGATGCAAGAGCAATATCATATGTCCATGATGGGTAAGCTGAAGTTCTTCCTTGGTCTTCAAATCCGTCAGCAGAGCAATGGCATCTTCATATCTCAAGAAAAATACCTCAAAGATTGCCTGAAGAAGTTTGGAATGCAAGACTGCAAGGGATACATGACGCCAATGCCAACCAAAAGTCATCTCGGTCCCAACGACAATGGTAAAGCGTTCGATCAAAAGGTATATCGCTCCATGATTGGTTCTTTACTCTATTTATGTGCATCTAGGAGAGATATCATGCTTAGCATTTGCATGTGTGCCCGATTCCAAGCGGCACCAAAGGAGTCGCATCACTTAGCTGTGAAGCGAATTCTTTGATATTTGGCTTACACCCCAACACTAGGATTATGATATCCAAAGGGCTCAGATTTTGATTTAGTTGGATTCTCAGATGCTGATTATGCTGGTGACAAGGTTGATCGCAAGTCTACATCAGGCACATGTCACTTTCTTGGACGATCTCTTGTCTGTTGGTCTGCAAAGAAGCAGAACTGTGTATCTCTCTCCACTGCTGAATCTGAATACATTGCTGTTGGATCTTGCTGCGCTCAACTTCTATGGATGAAGCAAACCTTAAAGGACTATGGCATCCATCTGAGGCGTGTGCCACTCTACTGCGATAATGAAAGCGCCATCAAGATTGCCAATAACCCAGTTCAATATTCGAAGACAAAGCACATTCAGATCCGTCATCACTTTCTCAGAGATCATGTCATGAAGGAAGATATTGATATCATTCCCGTCAACACTGAAGAGCAATTGGCAGATATCTTCACAAAGCCCTTGGATGAGAAAAGGTTTCGCGTTGCGGTGTGAGATAAATATCTTAGAATCCTCGACTGTCATGTAATTGGACACACATCCTAATGCTTATGCATGTGATGACTTAGATGTGCAACACACGAAGTAACGTATATCTTCAAATAATGAAGACATACACTCTAAGTGTGAATACATTAATGCGGAATTTGACTTTGGAGCGCCATGAAAATTGTGCACCGTGTCTGGGTCTAATACTTCCTATACGGTGGGTAACGCCACCACCAAACTCTTGCTTAAGGTGTTTCATTAGACGTCACATTTGCAAAGTCTTCGCATTTGGTTTGTCTTCAACATTGATTCGACTTCATGTTTATCTTCACAATGTTGATTTGGTATCATATTGGTATATACATATATTGGTGTTCTGTCCTCTACAACATTCACTTATAGCTATGACTTCATGTTTGAATCTTTTGACCTAAGTGAATGTGATCGGACCCTAACCCCCTCTATGCTTCTACCTCAGATTCTATCTATCCAAATCATATGCATTCTATTGAAACCGTCGATTGTCTTCTCTGAGTCCTTGTCAGCAGAAGACACAGAGACAAAAATTGAATCTGTTTTAATGTTATATCCTTATTGCCTGAAAACCAGAGAAGCGGGAACGACCACCCGACAATCCAGGCGTGTGTGTAAACATGGAACGACTTCCAATGTGTTGCATGCATGCCACGTGTCCTTCAGGTGTGAACCGCCAGGGGCACCTGCGTAATAACACTGTGCCGTCCCTGTCCTTATAAATACACACCTCAACGCGGTCATTATCTCTTCTTCCACCTCTTCTCCTCGCACCAAAACCCTAGCGCCTCCGCTAGCTCGCGAGGATGCCGAAGACGAAGCGCTTAGCTGTCGCGACATCTTTGACGCTATCTTCACGCCGGTTGCGGACCTCGTCCTCTCCGCCACCGCCATAGGTGTCTTCCGTCGCCAAGTTAGGGCACGGGAGATTGAACTGCTCGGCCTCCCTCTCAACTTTGTCTAACAGTTCTTCGTGTGGTAATTAAATCTCACTTTTACTACCCCTTTTGATTCGTTAGATCCATCCACTTCAACCAGAAGTGGTTTCTAAGCTTACAAATCTGGATCTATCTTGTTTTGCATCTCATATCATGCCAAGTATATTCACTTATGCTTCACTCCTAGTTAGATTCCTCACTTGTACTTATTCTTGGATTCGTACAAATCTGGAACCAACTCTCATCAAATAAGTGAATGTCTTCGCACTATGAGGTCAATGTCTTCAAACTGATTTATCTTCAAAATCTTCTAAGAATGCATACAACCTCTTCCCCTTCCCTCGCACCTCTAATGCTGTCATAGGTACATGTCCGTGGGAGAATCCCTTGGTTCTCATAGTCAGCATTCGTTTTGTAGCGACCAGACCTCAAACAGTCTGATCTCTGTGCTCCGGTGTCATCCCTGGATCAGTAATGCTGACACCACACAGTACTCGGAGGATTTATAGCAGAGTAGCAATCACACACTTATTACATTGAGTGTCTCAAAAGAGAACTTATTACAATAAATATGGCTTAAGGCTATCTAGTGACGATAACAGCGGAAGGCTTGGAAGATAAGTGAGACCATCAACTCCAACGGCATCACTGAGTATAGAACCACGACCTAAAATTCCTCAATCGTCGTCTGAAAAGTCTGTAACATTAACGTTGCAGCCCGAAACGGGTCAGCACATGGAATATGCTGGCAAGGTAACACATAGAGAGTAATGGAATGCAACAACTATACTATATGCATATTTGGCTGGTGGAAAGCTCTATGGTTACTGTTTTTGCGTAAAGCCAATTTTTCCCTACTTCAAAGGAATAGAATTGATTACTATCATGGTGATTGTGAAACATTGAGAATGGTTGACAGCATTCTCAATCCCAATTAAGTAACATCATTAAAATCCATCAAAATTAATTTAGAGTAACATGTTGAGATTCACATGAAAATCTAGGTACTAGATACTCAAGAGGTCCATAACCGGGGACACGGCTAGCCATGATTAGTTTGTTACACTCTGCAGAGTTTGCGCACTTTTCCCCACAAGACTCGATCGCCTCCGTTTGGTTTCTCGCACTACATGGTGTTTGAGAAGACGGATGACCGAGACATAGTCTTTCAGAAGCGCTAGCACCTTACGATCGGGTAGACCGTACCAGCTACAACCCCTACATCTGCTAGTCTACCACTGTAAGAGTTCGCACAACTTAGTCAACTATGCCAGAGCCCGTAATGGCTTGTGGCTGCACACGGAAGTGTCTAGTATGAATAATCTCATGATCCCTTTGAGCCTGGGTGGCGGTCCAAGAAAACAGGCAAGTCCTGAAAACCCCAGGTGCCTCATCCACCCAGATGTGTGTTAGGTTGCCACCTTAGATAAACCATTAATTAACAATCTCACATCTGTCATGGATATCACTCACCCAATCCACGTCTACCTAGCATAGCATGGCATAATAAGCAAACGTAGAAGTAACTCCCAAAGGTTTGATAATAAACAGGTAATAGGTACTACCTCATCTACTTCCCATCCCACAGTTTAATTAGGTCCTAATCATGCAGTGTGTGAGGATTGATCTAATGCAATAAAACTGGGTTGTAGAAAAGGTATGATCAAAGTGTTACTTGCCTTGCTGATGATCCGCGTAACCTAGAGATTCAACGTAACAGGCGGCGCACTCCGGGTATTCTATCGCGGACAAACAACAAGCATACAATAAGTACTCATCTAATACACAGGTAAAACTCAAATAGAAGATCTAACCAGAAAGTTCAACTTAAGAACCCTGGTTAGCAAAAAGAATCAAATCGAACGAAGCAAAAGAAAACAAACGGCGAAAGAAAACAACTTCGTTCTAATAATCTGGATCTAGGGCAAATTTTACAGTAGCAAAAACTTGTTTAAGTTGATTATTCGGAAAGAGGGTTTCGAGACGAAACTCCAGGCGCTTGAATCGCCTGATTCCGATAAACGAGCGAAAAGTTATACTAAAACGAAAATCGGATCAGAAATCGCGATCAGAAAATAACCGCGGAAAATCCAATGAAAAAGAAAAACGACGAACAGAATTTTTAATTTTTTTTAAAAACTGCACGGAAAACGAGGCGGCGGCGAACCTCGAAAGGCGCGCGGCTCCGGCGGCGGCGGCGGCTAGGGTTTGGGCGGCGGGGCCGGGCGCTGGCTGTCTCCCGGGCCGGGGCGGTCGCTATTTAAAGGCCCGGCCGGCGGTTTCCTGGCCGGGTACGGCCCGGAGTCGGTTACGCGTTTTTTTTATAAATCCGCTCAGAAGAAAAATAAAAAGAAATACTAAACGGACTCCAAAAATCACGAAATAAATTTTGCCGGGTTCCTAAAATCAAGCCCGATAAAGTGAACATTTATCTAGGCCCAAACTACAACTTTGAAAAAACGCGCATTTTTTCTAAATTCAAATAAAAATACCGAAAAACTCCGAAATAAATCTTATTTGATTTTTTTATTAAGTCCTCAATATTTCTATATTTTGGGAAAGTCATTTTATTCCCTCTCTCATATTTTTGTAATAGAAATAATTGATGATAAAATAAATAAAATCAAATGATCCTGTTTACATAATTTGAGAGAACTCAAATACGTAAATAACGAAATCCCCAACTCTCCGTGGGTCCTTGAGTTGCTTAGGATTTTCTAGGATCAAAACCAAAAGCAAAATAAAATATGATATGCATGATGACCTACCCCCTTAAGATGAATCTCGCCCTCGAGATTCGGGTTGGCTAGAAAATAGGTGAGGGTGGTCTTTGAGCAAATCTTCCTCTCGCTCCCAGGTGGCTTCATCCTCCGTGTGGTGGCTCCACTAAACTTTGCAAAACTTGATAACCTTGCTACGAGTAACTCGGCTGGCAAACTCGAGAATCTTGACTGGTTTCTCCTCATAGGTCAAATTATTATCCAATTGAATTGCTTCTAATGGCGCTGTGTCTCTCAAAGGTATGTCAGCCATCTCCGCGTGACACTTCTTCAACTGAGAAATGTGAAACACATCATGCACTCCGTCCAATCCTTCTGGCAATTCCAACTTGTAGGCTACTTCTCCCTTACGCTCCAAAACTCGATATGGCCCTATAAATCGTGGCGCTAACTTCCCCTTAACTCCAAAACGCTTAATCCCTCGAAGTGGGGATACTCGGAGATAAACTCTGTCTCCAACTTCGTAAACTGTCTCCTTGCGTTTAGAATCTGCGTAGCTCTTCTGCCTGGACTGGGCTACCTTGAGCCTATCGCGAATCAACTTCACCTTCTGTTCAGACTCCTTAATCAGATCTGGTCCAAACAACTGGCGGTCTCCAACTTCGTCCCATGACAACGGTGTCCTGCACCTCCTTCCGTACAAAGCTTCGAAAGGTGCCATCTTCAAACTGGTCTGATAGCTATTATTGTAAGAGAACTCTGCATATGGCAAATTATCGTCCCAACTAGATCCATAATCTAGTGCACAAGCTCTCAGCATATCCTCCAAAATCTGATTGACTCTCTCGGTCTGTCCATCTGCCTGCGGATGAAAAGCCGTACTAAATTCTAGCCTAGTGCCTAAAGTCTCATGCAACTGCTTCCAAAACTTTGAGGTAAACTGGGTTCCTCTATCCGATACAATACTCCTCGGAACTCCATGCAGACATACGATCCTCGTCATGTATATCGTTGCCAACTTAGCACTAGTGTAAGTGGTCTTTACTGGGATGAAATGTGCTACCTTCGTCAATCGATCAACTACGACCCAAATCGAGTCATAGCCTGAACGAGTCCTTGGTAATCCCGTGATAAAATCCATGCCTAGCTTATCCCACTTCCATTCGGGTATCGGCAATGGTTGCAACAATCCTGCTGGCTTCTGATGCTCTGCCTTTACTCTCTGACATACATCACAAACTGCTACATACTCCGGAATATCCTTCTTCATTCCGGTCCACCAGAAAATATCCTTCAAATCCAAATACATCTTGGTATTTTCTGGGTGAATCGAATACGGTGAATCATGGGCCTCTTGCAGAATCAACTTTCTAATCTCCGGGTTACTGGGCACATAAACACGGTCTTCAAACCATAGGGTGTCGTGCTCATCCTCACGAAATCCTTTAGCTTTTCCTTTGCTCAGTTTCTCCTTTATAGCGGCAATCTCTTTGTCAGTTTTCTGAGCTTCTCTGATTCTATCCATCAGAGTTGACTGAATTTCCAACGCTGCTACATAGCCTCTCGGAACTATTTCCAAACATAGTTCACGAAAATTATCTGCTAACTCCTCGGGTATTTCTCCCGTCATTAACGTATTGACATGGCTCTTACGGCTCAATGCATCAGCTACTACATTAGCTTTCCCAGGATGATACTGCAACTTCATATCATAATCCTTGATGAGCTCCAACCTTCTCCTTTGTCTGAGATTCAACTCCTTCTGTGTGAAAATGTACTTTAAACTCTTGTGATCCGTGTACACCTCACAATGATTTCTGATGAGGAAATGTCTCCATGTCTTCAATGCATGCACTACGGCTGCTAACTCCAAATCATGCGTAGCATAATTCAACTCATGGGGCTTCAGTTGTCGTGAAGCATACGAAACAACTCTTCCTTCCTGCATAAGCACTGCTCCAAGTCCTCGACGTGAAGCGTAGCAATACACCTCATAATCCTTGGTTTGATCTGGCAAAATCAACACTGGTGAGGTCACCAAACGTTTCTTCAACTCCTGGAAACTAGCCTCACACTCCTCAGTCCATCTGAACTTAGTATCCTTCTTCAGCAACTCCGTCATAGGCTTTACGATCTTTGAGAAATTCTCAATAAATCTCCGGTAGTATCCTGCGAGTCCAAGAAAACTCCGGATCTCTCCAACTGTTGTTGGTGCTTCCCACTTGGTCACGGTTTCAACTTTAGCGGGATCTACTGCTATACCTTCTCCAGATATAACGTGTCCGAGGAATCCTACTTCCTTCAACCAAAATTCACATTTGCTGAACTTGGCGTATAATTGGTGTTCTCTGAGCTTTCCAAGTACCAAACGCAAATGCTCCTTATGCTCCTCTTCATTCTTCGAATAAACCAGGATATCATCAATGAACACTACGACGAACTTATCCAAAAACTCCATAAACACTTTGTTCATCATGTTCATAAAATAGGCAGGCGCGTTAGTCAGTCCAAATGACATAACGGTATACTCATACAGCCCATACCTGGTGGTGAAAGCTGTCTTAGGAATATCCTGTTCTCGAATCTTCAATTGGTGGTATCCTGATCGCAAATTGATCTTGGAAAATACCTTAGCTCCTTGCAATCGATCAAACAGATCGTTGATCATTGGTAGTGGGTACTTGTTCTTGATCGTTACTTCATTCAATCCTCGATAATCAACAACCATCCTTAACGATCCATCCTTCTTCTCCACTAAAAGTACTGGTGATCCCCAAGGCGAAGAACTTGGGCGAATATATCCCTTATCCAGTAACTCCTTAATCTGCTTCTTGATTTCCACCAAATCTTTTGCTGGCATCCTATAGGGTCTCTTTGATATTGGCCCAGTGCCTGGCAATAGCTCAATCAAAAACTCAATGTCTCTATCTGGTGGCATGCCTAGCAACTCTTCGGGAAATACTTCAGGAAAATCCTTTACCACTGGTACTTCCTCCTGCACAACTCCTGTTAGGCAATTTACTTGGGTACTCTTTGGTACATGCCGGGATACATACTTGATCCTTCTCCCTTCTGGTGTGGTAAGCAAAATTGTCTTACTAGCGCACTCAATATTCCCTTTATACTTTGATAACCAATCCATGCCTAATATCACATCCAATCCTTGAGATTCTAATACTATTAGGTCTGAGGGAAAAACATAGTTACCAATCCTTAATGGTAACCGATCACACCATAGACTTGCCACATACTCTGCTCCTGGCGAGGTTACTAACATGGGTGACCTAAGGGCTTGGGTTGGTAGGTTATACTTATCCACAAATCCCCTTGAGATGTATGAATGCGATGCACCAGTATCAAAAAGAACGAGTGCAGTAAATGACTTAACCAAAAACTTACCTATTACTGCATCAGGCTGAGCTTCAACCTCCTCCACGTTAACGTGGTTCACCTGTCCCCTGTTGAAAGGGTTCGGCTTTTTTCCAGAACTTCCATTGCCATTTTGGCCTTCAGGACATTCATTTGCAAAATGTCCTGGCTTCGAACACTTATAGCAAGTGACGTGGCTCAAATCCTTCTTTGCTAGGGTCGATGGGGTGCTGCGGTTCTGTCCATTACTTCCTCCATTCCCATTACCATTCTTGGTGCCATTGTGATTATGCGAGCTACCTACTCCATGGGTATGCTGAAAATGTCCTCCTGGTCTAGGGGTAAAACAAGGCTTCTGCTGAGCTCCTGAATTATACTTTCCTTGTCCATACTTCCTCTTGCGGTTCTCAATTTGCTGCTGCTTACCTTCAATCATAAGAGCACGATCTACCAACTCCTGGTAGTTGTTGAAGGTGGCTACCATCAACTGCATACTCAACTCATCATTCAGTACTTCCAGGAATTTCTCCTGCTTAGCTGCATCTGTAGCAATGTCATCTGGGGCATAACGTGCTAACTTACTAAACTCCTCCACATACTGGCCAACTGTCCGTCCTCCTTGGCGCAAGTTACGAAACTCACGCTTCTTCATGGCCATTGCTCCTGCTGAAACATGGGCAGTACGAAAAGCCTGCTGGAACTGGTCCCATGTGACAGTGTCGACTGGGAAAGTGGCTGTGAAATTCTCCCACCAAGATGCTGTGGGTCCTTCTAACTGATGTGCGGCAAACTTAACCTTCTCCACATCTGTGCATCCTGCTGTGGTCAACTCCCTAGCTATCTTGCGGAGCCAATCATCTGCTACTATCGGCTCGGTGCTACTGGAAAACACCGGCGGATTCAGCCTAAGAAAACGGGCTAAGTGGTCAACAGGTGGTGGTGGTGGGCTGTTGTTGTTGTTCCCCTGATTCTGATTTTGAACTAGCAACTGCATCAAGGTGTTCTGCTGCTGGATCAACTGAGTGAGCTCCGGTGGAAAGGCAAATCCGGGGTCACATCTCGGAGGCATCTGAGGGTTTAGAAAAGATGAGGTATAAGAATAGAGGGGGTCTAAAGAGAAAACACTACCCATATGCACATGAGGCAAAAGCACACAATTCACTTCAAACAAACAAACAAGGCATACAATCGATCTAACTATCGCAAAAGTGCTCGGACTACTATATTTACATGGTGGACTTCTACTACTGATGAGGTGGTCTACTAGAAATATTCTACGGTTGTAGACTCCATGATATCTGCTCCTGCTTCATCCACATAGTCATCGTCGCTACTATCTGCTTCCGAGTCGGTGCCGTCGATGATGATGTAGTCTTCCGGGCTAATCTCCTTGGGTTCTTCGTCTTCATCTACTGGTGTCGGGCCTCCCATAAATATTCCAATTTTCTTTGTTAGGTCAGCATTCTTATCCACCAATACTTCAATTTCTTCTTCATAATCTTCACGTGTAGCCTTGAGTTCTTCCTCCAGTTCCTTGATTCTAGTCTTAGCCTTCTTCAGATCTATCATGTCGGCGCACATCTGGTTCTCCTGGCGTCGAATGTGCTGATTTAACTCCTGAATAAAAGCTGCAATTTGATCTATCTTTCCTGGTGCTGATCATCTCCCAGTGTTCATCTCGGCACCCACAAATCTGGTAGATAGTATCCTTGAGATCCTTGCGGTAGACTTCTCCAATGCGTCCCATGGCGATGTGAGCTGCCATACTCTTTCCTAGACTCCAAGTTGGGGCATCAAAAGAAAACTCTATGGGCTCAGTGACTGGCATGAACGTCCTTCCTGGAACTTGAACTTGAATCATCCAGCGCTCTTTTTCAGGTAAAGTGGCGTTGTAGGTTCTCGTGAAGCTTGGTATTCCTATGTTCAGGTATCTAGTGACTTCCTTCAAGTGGCGTCCAAAGGGTGTATCTTCATCTGGTTGTGTGAACTTGTTCCTTGCACCCGTCATCCTAAAGAGTAGAAAAGATGAGAAGTCAGAAGAGAAGAGAGTGAGTAGTGATCTAGGTTTTTATCTTAGTGGTCGTGTCCTACAGTCAGCGTGTGCTCTGATACCATCTCTGTAGCGACCAGACCCCAAACAGTCCGATCTCTGTGCTCCGGTGTCATCCCTGGATCAGTAATGCTGACACCACACAGTACTCGGAGGATTTATAGCAGAGTAGCAATCACACACTTATTACATCGAGTGTCTCAAAAGAGAACTTATTACAATAAATATGGCTTAAGGCCATCTAGTGACGATAACAGCGGAAGGCTTGGAAGATAAGTGAGACCATCAACTCCAACGGCATCACTGAGTATAGAACCACGACCTAAAATTCGTCAATCATCGTCTGAAAAGTCTGCAAAACATTAACGTTGCAGCCCGAAACGGGTCAGCACATGGAATATGCTGGCAAGGTAACACATAGAGAGTAATGGAATGCAACAACTATACTATATGCATATTTGGCTGGTGGAAAGCTCTATGGTTACTATTTTTGCGTAAAGCCAATTTTTCCCTACTTCAAAGGAATAGAATTGATTACTATCATGGTGGTTGTGAAACATTGAGAATGGTTGACAGCATTCTCAATCCCAATTAAATAACATCATTAAAAATCCCACAAAATTAATTTAGAGTAACATGTTGAGATTCACATGATAATCAAAGTACTAGATACTCAAGATGTCCATAACCGGGGACACGGCTACCATGATTAGTTTGTTACACTCTGCAGAGGTTTGCGCACTTTTCCCCACAAGACTCGATCGCCTCCGTTTGGTTTCTCGCACTACATGGTGTTTGAGAAGACGGATGACCGAGACATAGTCTTTCAGAAGCGCTAGCACCTTACGATCGGGTAGACCGTACCACCTACATCCCCTACATCTGCTAGTCTAGCACTGTAAGAGTTCGCACAATAGTCAACTATGCAGAGCCCATAATGGCTTGTGGCTGCAACGGAAGTTTCTAGTATGAATAATCTCATGATCCCTTTGAGCCTGGGTGGCGGTCCAAAAGAAAACAGGCAAGTCCTGGAATACCCAGGTGCCTCAATCCACCCAGATGTGTGTTTAAGTTGCCACCTTAGATAAACCATTAATTAACAATCGTCACATCTGTCATGGATATCACTCACCCAATCCACGTCTACTAGCATAGCATGGCATAATAAGCAAACGTAGAAGTAACTCCCAAAGGTTTGATAATAAGGTAATAGGTACTACCTCATCTACTTCCCATCCCACAATTTAATTAGATCCTAATCATGCAATGTGTGAGGATTGATCTAATGCAATAAAACTGGGTTGTAGAAAAGGTATGATCAAAGTGTTACTTGCCTTGCTGATGATCCGCGTAACCTAGAGATTCAACGTAACAGGCGGCGCACTCCGGGTAGTATTCTATGGCAGACAAACAACAAGCATACAATAAGTACTCATCTAATGCACAGGTAAACTCAAATAGAAGATCTAACCAGAAAGTTCAACTTAAGAACCCTGGTTGGCAAAAAGAATCAAATCGAACGAAGCAAAAGAAAACAAATGGCGAAAGAAAACAACTTTGTTCTAGTAATCTGGATCTAGGGCAAATTTTACAGTAGCAAAAACTTGTTTAAGTTGATTATTCGGAAAGAGGGTTTCGATACGAAACTCCAGGCGCTTGAATCGCCTGATTCCGATAAACGAGCGAAAAGTTATACTAAAACGAAAATCGGATCAGAAATCGCGATCAGAAAATAACCGCAGAAAATCCGACGAAAAAGAAAAACAACGAACAGATTTTTTTTAAAAAACTGCACGGAAAACGAGGCGGCGGCGAACCTCGAAAGGCGCGCGGCTCCGGCGGCGGCTAAAGGCGGCGGCGGCTAGGGTTTGGGCGGCAGGGTCAGGCGCTGGCTGTCTCCCGGGCCGGGGCGGTCGCTATTTAAAGGCCCGGCCGGCGGTTTCCTGGCCGGGTACGGCCCGGAGTCGGTTACGCGTTTTTTTATAAATCCGCTCGGAAGAAAAATAAAAAGAAATACTAAACGGACTCCAAAAACCACGAAATAAATTTTACCGGGTTCCTAAAATCAAGCCCGATAAAGTGAACATTTATCTGGGCCCAAACTACAACTTTAAAAAAACGCGCATTTTTTCTAAATTCAAATAAAAATACCGAAAAACTCCGAAATAAATCTTATTTGTTTTTTTTGTTAAGTCCTCAATATTTCTATATTTTGGGAAAGTCATTTTATTCCCTCTCTCATATTTTTGTAATAGAAATAATTGATGATAAAATAAATAAAATCAAATGATCCTGTTTACATAATTTGAGAGAACTCAAATACGTAAATAACGAAATCCCCAACTCTCTCCGTGGGTCCTTGAGTTGCTTAGGATTTTCTAGGATCAAAACCAAAAGCAAAATAAAATATGATATGCATGATGACCTAATGTATAACATTCCAAATTGAAAATTTGGGATGTTACACGTTTGCAGAATTCTTACAGCGACACGTCAATTCTCCTGAAGCCAGTTCCTATTTGACCAGCAGACGGAAGCCATTCACCGTCTTGAAGCCTTTCAGCTTGAATACAATGGCCACTGAGAAATGAGCTCGGAAGGGCGGCAGGCAGTGCCGTGGGGATACAGCCAAGGACCTACCACCAGATCTCTTTGAACTGTACAAGTCAGATCCTGAAGAAACCTATGGTGAGCGCAAGACCCGAATCCAATGGATTCGAAGATACTGGACCGAAGAATGGTTGAAGTACAAATTTGAGACCGTTGAGTATGCTGAAAAGAATGCCATCAAGCAACCATGGGGATATATTATATACAGAGGTCTGCAGCCCAAGTCCAAGCCCGAAGCTATTGCTCAATGCTTCTATCCGTTCATGGTCCAAGGACCACAGCCTGAAGATGCTGACCCATCTAGTTTGCTATGGTGTCGCGAAGACAATCTCTTCAAGTGCAACTTTCAGTTTGCCAAAGAGTCTGCCAAGAAGAACAAGAAGCAGTTTGGCCTCGACTTCAACCCTGGTCCATTGCTACCTCTTGAGCACTTGCGTTGGTTTTCCCTGGAAGAGGAAAGGGTGATGCAGCAAAGTAGCATAAGTATTTCCCTCAGTTTTTGAGAACCAAGGTATCAATCCGTAGGAGGCCACGCACGAGTCCCTCGCACCTACACAAACAAATAAATCCTCGCAACCAACGCGATAAGGGTTGTCAATCCCTACACGGTCACCTACGAGAGTGAGATCTGATAGATATGATAAGATAATATTTTTTGTATTTTTATGATAAAGATGCAAAGTAAAATAAAAGGCAAAGGAAATAACTAAGTATTGGAATATTAATATGATGGAAGATAGACCCGGGGGCCATAGGTTTCACTAGTGGCTTCTCTCAAGAGCATAAGTATTCACGATGGGTAAAAAAATTACTGTTGAGCAATTGACAGAATAGAGCATAGTTATGAGAATATCTAGGTATGATCATGTATATAGGCATCACGTCTGAGAAAAGTGATACGTCTCCGTCTTATCTACTTTTCCAAACACTTTTGCCCTTGTTTTGGACTCTAACTTGCATGATTTGAATGGAACTAACCCGGACTGACGCTGTTTTCAGCAGAATTACCATGGTGTTATTTATGTGCAGAAACAAACGTTCTCGGAATGACCTGAAACTTCACGGAGAAACTTTTTGGAAAATATAAAAAGTACCTGCAAAAGATGAAGGCCAGGGGGCCCACCACCTGTCCACGAGCGTGGGGGCGCCCCCTACCTCGTGGGCCCCCTGGTGCCTCTCCGACTCCAACTCCAACTCCATATATTGTGCTTCGGGGAGAAAAAACCAGGGAAAAGAATTCATCGCGTTTTACGATACGGAGCCGCCGCCAAGCCCTAAAACCTCTCGGGAGGGCTGATTTGGAGTCCGTTCGGGGCTCCGGAGAGGGGAATCCGTCGCCATCGTCATCATCAACCATCCTCCATCACCAATTTCATGATGATCACCGCCGTGCATGAGTAATTCCATCGTAGGCTTGCTGGACGGTGATGGGTTGGATGGGATCTATCATGTAATCGAGTTAGTTTTGTTAGGGTTTAATCCCTAGTATCCACTATGTTTTGAGATTGATGTTGCTATGACTTTGCTATGCTTAATGCTTGTCACTAGGGCCCGAGTGCCATGATTTCAGATCTGAACCTATTATGTTTTCATCAATATATGAGTGTTCTTGATCCTATCTTGCAAGTCTATAGTCACCTATTATGTGTTATGATCCGTTAACCCCGAAGTGACAATAATCGGGATACTTACCAGTGATGACCATAGTTTGAGGAGTTCATGTATTCACTATGTGTTAATGCTTTGTTCCGGTTCGCTATTAAAAGGAGGCCTTAATATCCCTCAGTTTCCGTAAGGACCCCGCTGCCACGAGAGGGTAGGACAAAAGATGTCATGCAAGTTCTTTTCCATAAGCACGTATGGCTATGTTCGGAATACATGCCTACATTATATCAATGAATTGGAGCTAGTTCTGTGTCACCCTAGGTTATGACTGTTACATGATGAACCGCATCCTGCATAATTCTCCATCACCGATCCATTGCCTACGAGCTTTCCATATATTGTTCTCCGCTTATTTACTTTTCCGTTGCTATTGCTATCATCACTACAAAATACCAAAAACATTACTTTTACTACTGTTACCTTTTGCTACCGTTACCACTACTATCATATTACTTTGCTACTAAATACTTTGCTGCAGATACTAAGTTTCCAGGTGTGGTTGAATTGACAACTCAGCTGGTAATACTTGAGAATATTCTTTGGCTCCCCTTGTGTCAAATCAATAAATTTGGGTTGAATACTCTACCCTCGAAAACTATTGCGATCCCCTATACTTGTGGGTTATCAAGACTATTTTCTGGCGCCGTTGCCGGGGAGCATAGCTCTATTCTTTGAGTCACTTGGGATTTATATCTTCTTATCATTATGAAGAACTTAAAAGATCCAAGAACCAAGATTTATCCCTCAACTACGAGGGGAGGTAAGGAACTGCCATCTTGCTCTACACTTGATTCACCTTCTATTTTGAGTAAGCTTGCGACACCTATACCTGCTTCTGCTATTCGTTCTGATATGTCGCATGTTATTGATGATGCTACTTCTGCTATGCATGATACTTATGATGAAACTACTTCTATGCTTGATACTACTGTGCCACTTGGTGATTTTCTTGATGAACAACTTGCTAGGGCTAGAGAGATTGAAAATATTGAATTTGATAATACTAATGAAAGTGATGATGAAGAATCACTTGTTATTCTTGAGGGTTATGTTTTTGATCAAGAAGCTTCTTTAGCTATTTTAGCTTGCAAAGAAAGAAACGAACTTAAGAGGTTATTAGCTAAATGGAATAAGCAATCTCTAAATGCTAGAATGAAACCTGACCCTACTTTTGCTACTTCACCTATCTGTGTTACCGATAAGGATTATGAATTCTCTGTTGATCCTGATATAATTACTTTGGTCGAATCTGATCCTTTTCATGGTTATGAATCTGAAACTGTTGTGGCACATCTTACTAAAATGAATGATATAGCCACCCTGTTCACTAAAGATGAGAGAACTCATTACTTTTATATCCTAAAAATATTTCCATTCGCATTAAAGGGTGATGCTAAGATATGGTTTAATTCTCTTGATCCTGGTTGTGTGCGTAGTCCCCAGGATATGATTTATTACTTCTCTGCTAAATATTTCCCTGCTCATAAGAAACAAGCTGCTTTAAGGGATATATATAATTTTGTGCAAATTGAAGAAGAGAGTCTCCCACAAGCTTGGGGGAGGCTTCTCCAATTACTTAATGCTTTGCCTGATCATCCTCTTAATAAAAATGAAATACTTGATATCTTTTATAATGGACTAATCGATGCTTCCAGAGATTACCTGGATAGTTGTGCTGGTTCTGTTTTCAGGGAAAGAACGCCGGATGAAGCTGAAATTCTATTGAATAATATGTTGACAAATGAAAATTGGACACCTCCTGAGCCAGTTCCTGAGCCTATTCCTAAACCAACTCTGAAGAAGAGGGGTATTCTATTTCTCAGTCCTGAAGATATGCAAGAGGCAAAGAAATCTATGAAAGAAAAAGGTATTAAAGCTGAAGATGTTAAGAATTTACCTCCTATTGAAGAAATACACGGTCTTAATTTACCGCCTGTTGAAGAAACATATGATCTTAATCCATTACCTATTGAAGAAACTCATGGTCTTGATAACCCGACACAGGTAGTAAAGGTAAATTCTATCTATAGATATGATAAAGCCGAAATCCCATTTACTAAGTTTGCTAGCCCATGCTTAGATGAGTTTGATAAATTTATGGCTAAGCAAGAAGACTTTAATGCTTATTTCAGTAGACAATTGAAATACAATTCAAATATGCTTGAACACTTGGGTGATTATATGGCTAATGTCAAAGGTGAACTTAAACTTATTAGTAAACATGCTTCTATGGTTACCACTCAAGTAGAACAAGTACTTAAAGATCAAAATGATTTGCTCAATGAATTGAATAGTAAAGATAATGATAATGCTATTAGAGATATGACTAAAGGTGGTAAAATGACTCAGGAACCTTTGTATCCTGAAGGCCATCCTAAGAGAATTGAGCAAGATTCTCAGAGAAATAATATAGATGCACCTAGTCCTTCTAAAAGGAAGAAAAAGAAAAATGATAGGACTTTGCATGCTTCTAGTGAACCTGTTACTAAAACACCTGAGAATCCAAATGATATTTCTATTTCTGATGCTGAAACTCAATCTGGTAATGAACCTGAAACTAGTAATAATGTTAATGATAATATTCATGATGATGCTCAACCTAGTAATGATAATGATAAAAATTGAACCTGCTGTTGATCTTGATAACCCACAATCAAAGAATCAACGTTATGATAAGAAAGACTTTGTTGCTAGGAAACATGGTAAAGAAAGAGAACCATGGGTTCAGAAACCCATGCCTTTTCCTCCCAAACCATCCAAGAAAAAGGATGATGAGGATTTTGAGCGCTTTGCTAAAATGATTAGACCTATCTTTTTGCGGATGCGATTAACTGATATGCTCAAAATGAATCCTTATGCTAAGTATATGAAAGATATTGTTACAAATAAAAGAAAGATACCGGAAGCTGAAATTTCCACCATGCTTGCTAATTATACTTTTAAGGGTGGAATACCAAAGAAACTTGGAGATCCAGGAGTACCCACTATACCATGCTCTATTAAAAGAAACTATGTTAAAACTGCTTTATGTGACCTTGGAGCCGGTGTTAGTGTTATGCCTCTCTCTTTATATCGTAGACTTGATTTGAATAAGTTGACACCTATTGAAATATCTTTGCAAACGGCTGATAAATCAACTGCTATACCTATCGGTATTTGTGAGGATGTGCCTGTTGTAGTTGCAAACGTTACTATTTTAACGGACTTTGTTATTCTTGATATTCACGAGGACAATAGTATGTCTATTATTCTTGGAAGACCCTTTTTGAATACTACAGGGGCTGTTATTGATTGCACTAAAGGCAATGTCACTTTTCGTGTTAATGGTAATGAGCATACGGTACACTTTCCGAGGAAACAACCTCAAGTTCACAGTATCAATTCTATTGGAAAAATTCCATTGATTATATTTGGAGGTTTTGAATTTCCTCTTCCTACTGTCAAGAAGAAATATGATATTCTTATTATTGGGGATGTGCATATCCCCGTTGAGGTAACATAGTGTTATTCAAAATTTCTCCGGTTCCATGTTATTCGGAATGAGTTCGTTAACAAGACTTGATCAACCTTGTTAGTGGATTTCTTTTGATGAGCATTAGATGGATGAAACTAGAAGGCACAGCCTTCTGTACCCCACTTTTACTTTCTGTTATTTATATTAAATAAAATAAAAATAAATATTTTTCTGTCTGTTATCTGATTATCCGTGCAATATAAAAATACCCCGAAAATAAAAGTTCTCCAAATGCCCTGAAATTTAAATATGATTTTTTCTAGAACATTTGAGAATATTTGGCACTGAGAACACACCAGGGGGTCAACCACCTGCCCACGAGGGTGGAGGGCGCGCCCCCTCCCTCGTGGGACCACGATGGCCCTCCTCCACTTATCCTTTCACCCACACACTCCTTCTTCCTCGCCAAAACACGAATATCCAGCTCAAACCCGAACCCAAGCTCGTTTTGCTGCCATTTTCGATCTCCTTGCTCAAAGCACCTCTCATAAAACTGCTTGGGGAGATTATTCCTTGGGATGTGACTCCTCCATTGGTCCAATTAGTTTTTGTTCTAGTGCTTTATTCATTGCAAATTTTTGCTGCTTAGGTGACCCTGTTCTTGAGCTTGCATGTCAAATTTATTTGATCAAAAGTAGTTTTGATGCATGATATAGGCCCTAGGCACTTGTAGGAGTAGTTGCTATCAATATTATTGAGTTTGGTTTACTTTTATTTTGAAGTTACTAAAAATTTTCAGAATTTTTCAGAGGAAGAAAAATGCTTAGGAAAATGTTCCAAGGTGGTTCCTCAAGGAAGCAAGGACCCAGGCTTGCAATGCGTGATGCTGATGAAGAGCCACCAAGATACGCTCCAGTGCGTCCTTGTGAGTGGCCTTCTGAAAATTTTATGGATCGAGCAGGAATTAAAGAAGAATTCAACGCATATTTGCGTAACGCCTATCTTGTGAGCTTCGAGGAAGAGAAGTGCAGTCAGTATTACAACCTCACCAGTACCTTTGTGAGGAGGTTTGAATTTTCAACTTCACATAATTCTCCAACTGTCCTGTTTGATCTTTATGAAAATTCTTACACTATGGACTTAGAGGACTTTACCACTGCTTGCAAACTTCCACAATGGGGTAGTATAAGGGATCCTCGCAAATCTGAATTTAGAGATTTTCTTGCTAGTATAACTGTGGGAGAATCTAGAGATATAACACAAGCCACCATAGGGAGCATTCACTTTCCTGCTATACATTATTTTGCTCTCTTCATAGGTAGATGCATTAATGGTAAAGATGAGGCATGTCACATGTGTGTCCCCGATCTCAGTATTCTTAGGAGTGCTGTGTTAGGAGATAAATTTTATAATTTGGGAGCCATTGTTGCACGTAGGTTGCATCTTAATAGATTTAATGGAGATTTCTTTGGAGGAATTTATGCAACCCGCATAGCTAATTTTCTTGGTATAGCCATACGTGAAGATGATATTGAATTACCTCCTGCTTACCTAGACTTTAATGCTATGGTTCACCACTAGTTTGTCGAGAGGAATGAATCACCTCTCCAGTATCGACTAATCTTTGACAGACGCCATGCTGTCCATATTACTCTCCTTGCTCCTGCCTTATTTGATCATCAGGCAAAAGGAAGATATACTATTACTAGAGAGGAGGCAGATGAGTATGAGAGGGGAGCGGAGGCCGCTCGTCGCCACGCTGCAGCTCAGCAGGCGATAGCCGCTGCATCGCAGTACGACCCCAACTATTATTATGGATATCCGCCAGGCCAGCCGTGGCCATAAACCAACTTAGGCCAAAAGCCTAAGCTTGGGGGAGTACGTATTTCCCACCGACTTTACATTTATGTTCACACACTCATTGCTAGATGTCGGTGCTCATACTTTTTCATTGTATCATCCATGCTAGTTTATTTTCCTTTTTATTCTTTATTCTTGTGTGTTTAATAAACCTTAAGAAAAACCAAAAAAAATTAGTTGTATCTTTTAATTAGTTTACTTTCCATGCTTGTAGTAGTAATTAAAAAGAAAACCCAAAAAGATTTCCTGTTCTTCTTTTACTTGTTGGGAGCTCTCCCGTGTAAATAGTTTTATTTCTTTTCTTTTCTTTGGGGGTCGATAGGAGAAGACCATAATTAAATTGTTGAAGTGGCTCTTATATGCATTATTGTTGATCTGACAAAAGAGCCCATATTGCCTTGTCTTCTCCTGTTTATTGAATGCTTGCAGATTCCAGCTTAGTCCAATGCACGTACACTATTATTATTATCCACATCGTTCAGTCATGCAAGTGAAAGGCAATAATGATGATTATATGATGAACTTATTGAGATGAGAAAAGCTGGTATGAACTCGACCTCTCTTGTTTTTGTAAATATGATTAGTTCATCGTTCCTGATTCAGCCTATTATGAATAAACATGTTTGCAATGACAACTAGAGATCATAGTTCTTGTGCCATGCTTGATTAGCTACGAGCTTATAATGGTTTACCTTGCGTGCCAACATGCTATTGAAATGGTTGTGATGTGGTATGATAGGGTGGTATCCTCCTCTGAATGATTTAAGTGACTTGACTTGGCGCATGTTCATGCATGTAGTTGAAACAAGATCAACATAGCCTTCAAAATATTTATGTTCATGGTGGATTATATCCTACTCATGCTTGCATTTGGTGTTGATTAATTTTAATGCATGTTCATGACTGTTGTCGCTCTCTAGCTGGTCGCTTCCCATTCTTTTGCTAGCCTTCACCTGTACTAAGCGGGAATACTGCTTGTGCATCCAACTCCTTAAACCCCAAAGTTATTCCACATGAGTCCACTATACCTACCTATATATGGTATCTACCTGCCGTTCCAAGTAAATTTGTATGTGCCAAACTCTAAACCTTCAAATAAATATCCTGTTTTGTATGCTCGAATAGCTCATGTATCAACTAGGGTTGTCTGTATCTTCCATGTTAGGCGGGTTATTCTCAAGAGGACTGGACTCCGCTCCTCACTCACGAGATAAATGGCTGGTCACCGGGATGCCCAGTCCCATGCTTTATGCAAACTAAATCAAAATAATTGCAAAAAAAACTGCCCCTGGGACTCTCGTTAGTTGGAGGCACTCGTTGTTTCGAGCAAGCCATGGATTGATGCTTGTTGGTGGAAGGGGGAGTATAAACTTTACCATTCTGTTTGGGAACCACCTATAATGTGTGGCATGGAAGATATCGCCATCTCTTGGTTGTTATGTTGACAATGAAAGTATACCGCTCAAAATATTATTCACCTTTGTTTCAAAACCGAGCTCTGGCACCTCTACAAATCCCTACTTCCCTCTGCGAAGGGCCTATCTATTTACTTTTATGTTGAGTCATCATCCTCTTATTAAAAAGCACCAGTTGGAGAGCACCGCTGTCATTTGCATTCATTATTGTTAGTTTACATTGAGTATGACTTGCTGGATCTCTTTTACCATGAATTACAATGTCTAGTCAGTCCTTGGTCTTTAAAGGTGCTCTGCATTTATGTTTTGCGGTCTCAGAAAGGGCTAGCAAAATACCACCTTGTTATATAATATTATGATTGTTTTGAGAAAGTGTTGTCATCCGAGATTTATTATTATTGCTCGCTAGTTGATTATGCTATTGACATGAGTAAACTAGAGACCTAAGCGTTATTGCGAGTGTGGTTAGTTATAATCTTTGCTGAAAACTTGAATGCTGGCTTTACATATTTACAACAACAAGAGCAAACAGAGTTTGTAAAAGTTTTTCTTTATCACTTTCAGTTTGTCAACTGAATTGCTTGAGGACAAGCAAAGGTTTAAGCTTGGGGAGTTGATACGTCTCCGTCGTATCTACTTTTCCAAACACTTTTGCCCTTGTTTTGGACTCTAACTTGCATGATTTGAATGGAACTAACCCGGACTGACGCTATTTTCAGTAGAATTACCATGGTGTTATTTATGTGCGATAACAAACGTTCTCGGAATGACCTGAAACTTCACAGAGCAACTTTTTGTAAAATAAAAAATACCTACAAAAGATGAAGGCCAGGGGGTCCACCACCTGTCCACGAGGGTGGGGGGCGCGCCTGCCGCCCTAGGGCGCGCCCCCTACCTCGTGGGCCCCCTGGTGCCTCTCCAACTCCAACTCCAACTCCAACTCCAACTCCAACTCCAACTCCATATATTGTGTTTCGGGGAGAAAAAAATCAGGGAGAAGAATTCATCGCGTTTTACGATACGGAGCCGCCGCCAAGCCCTAAAACCTCCGGAGAGGGGAATCCGTCGCCATCGTCATCATCAACCATCCTCCATCACCAATTTCATGATGCTCACCGCCGTGCGTGAGTAATTCCATCGTAGGCTTGCTGGACGGTGATGGGTTGGATGGGATCTATCATGTAATCGAGTTAGTTTTGTTAGGGTTTGATCCCTAGTATCCACTATGTTCTGAGATTGATGTTGCTATGGCTTTGCTATGCTTAATGCTTGTCACTAGGGCCCGAGTGCCATGATTTCAGATCTGAACCTATTATGTTTTCATCAATATATGAGTGTTCTTGATCCTATCTTGCAAGTCTATAGTCACCTATTATGTGTTATGATCCGTTAACCCCGAAGTGACAATAATCGGGATACTTACCGGTGATGACCGTAGTTTGAGGAGTTCATGTATTCACTATGTGTTAATGCTTTGTTCCGGTTCTCTATTAAAAGGAGGCCTTAATATCCCTTAGTTTCCGTAAGGACCGCGCTGCCATGGGAGGGTAGGACAAACGATGTCACGCAAGTTCTTTTCCATAAGCACGTATGACTATGTTCGGAATACATGCCTACATTATATCAATGAACTGGAGCTAGTTCTGTGTCACCCTACGTTATGACCGTTACATGATGAACCTCATCCGGCATAATTCTCCATCACCGATCCATTGCCTACGAGCTTTCCATATATTGTTCTCCGCTTATTTACTTTTCCGTTGCTATTGCTATCATCACTACAAAATACCAAAAACATTACTTTTACTACTGTTACCTTTTGCTACCGTTACCACTACTATCATATTAGTTTGCTACTAAATACTTTGCTGCAGATACTAAGTTTCAAGGTGTGGTTGAATAGAAAACTCAGCTGCTAATACTTGAGAATATTCTTTGGCTCCCCTTGTGTCGAATCAATAAATTTGGGTTGAATACTCTACTCTCGAAAACTGTTGCGATCTCCTATACTTGTGGGTTATCAACAAGTAGACCGACTCCTGCCTGCATCTACTACTATTACTCGACACATCGACCGCTGTCCAGCATGCATCTAGAGTATTAAGTTCAAGAGAACAGAGTAACGCTTTAAGCAAGATGACATGATGTAGAGGGATAAACTCATGCAATATGGAATTAACCCCATCTTGTTATCCTCGATGGCAACAATACAATACGTGCCTTACTGCCCCTACTATCACTGGGAAAGGACACTTCAAGACTGAACCCAAAGCTAAGCACTTCTCCCATTGCAAGAAAGATCAATCTACTAGGCCAAACCATACTGATAATTCGAAGAGACTTGCAAAGATAACCAATCATACATAATAGAATTCAGAGAAGATTCAAATATTGTTCATAGATAAACTTGATCATAAACCCACAATTCATCGGTCTCAACAAACACACTGCAAAAGAAGATTACATCGAATAGATCTCCACAAGAGAGGGGGAGAACTTTGTATTGAGATCCAAAAAGAGAGAAGAAGCCATCTAGCTAATAACTATGGACCCGTAGGTCTGAAGTAAACTACTCACACTTCATCGAAGAGGCTATGGTGTTGATGTAGAAGCCCTCCGTGATCGATGCCCCCTCCGGCGGAGCTCCGGAGCATGCCCCGAGATGGTATCTCGTGGATACAGAAAGTTACAGAGGTGGAATTAGGGTTTTGGCTCCGTATCTGGTAGTTTGGGGGTACGTAGGTATATATAGGAGGAAGGAGTATGTCGGTGGAGCAATAGGGGGCCCACGAGGGTGGAGGGCGCGCCTAGGGGGGGGTAGGCGCGCTCCCTACCTCGTGGCTTCCTGGTTGATGTCTTGACATAGGGTCCAAGTCCTCTGGATCATGTTCGTTCCAAAAAGCACGTTCCCGAAGGTTTCATTCCGTTTGGACTCCGTTTGACATTCTTTTTCTGCGAAACCCTAAAATAGGCCAAAAAAACAACAATTTTGGGCTGGGCCTCCGGTTAATAGGTTAGTCCCAAAAATAATATAAAAGTGTATAATAAAGCCCAATAATGTCCAAAACAGAATATAATATAGCATGGGACAATAAAAAAATTATAGATACGTTGAAGACGTATCAAGCATCCCCAAGCTTAATTCCTGCTCGTCCTCGAGTAGGTAAATGATAAAACAGAATTTTTGATGTGGAATGCTACTTGGCATAATTTCAATGTAATTCTTCTTAATTGTGGTATGAATATTCAGATCCGAAAGATTCAAGACAAAAGTTCAATATTGACATAGAAATAATAATACTTCAAGCATACTAACTAAGCAATTGTGTCTCTTCAAAATATCATGGCCAAAGAAAGTTATCCCTACAAAATCATATAGTCGGGCTATGCTCTATATTCACCACACAAAGTATTTAAATCATGCACAACCCCGATTACAAGCCAAACAATTGTTTCATACTTTTGGTGTTCTCAAACTTTTTCAATCTTCACGCAATACATGAGCGTGAGCCATGGACATAGCACTTTAGGTGGAATAGAATGGTGGTTGTGGAGGAAACAAAAAGGGGGAAGATAGTCTCACATCAACTAGGCTTATCAATGGGCTATGGAGATGCCCATCAATAGATATCAATGTGAGTGAGTAGGGATTGCCATGCAACGGATGCACTAGAGCTATAAGTATATGAAAGCTCAACAAAAGGAACTAAGTGGGTGTGCATCCAACTCGCTTGCTCACGAAGACCTAGGGCATTTTGAGGATGCCCATCATTGGAATATACAAGCCAAGTTCTATAATGAAAAATTCCCACTAGTATATGAAAGTGATAACATAGGAGACTCTCTATCATGAAGATCATGGTGCTACTTTGAAGCACAAGTGTGGTAAAAGGATAGTAGCATTGCCCCTTCTCTCTTTTTATCTCATTTTTTTATTTGGGCATTTTCTTTTTTTATGGCCTCTTTTTTTATTTGGGCTTCTTGGCCTCTTTTGTTTTTCCGTCCGGAGTCTCATCCTGACTTGTGGGGGAATCATAGTCTCCATCATCCTTTCCTCACTTGGGACAATGCTCTAAAAATGATGATCATCACACTTTTATTTACTTACAACTCAACAATTACAACTCAATACTTAGAACAAAATATGACTCTATGTGAATGCCTCCGGCGGTGTACCGGGATATGCAATGAATCAAGAGTGACATGTATGAAAGAATTATGAATGGTGGCTTTGCCACAAATATAATGTCTAGTACATGATCATGCAAAGCAATATGACAATGATGGAGCGTGTCATAGTAAACGGAACGGTGGAAAGTTGCATGGCAATATATCTCGGAATGGCTATGGAAATGCCATGATAGGTAGGTATGGTGGCTGTTTTGAGGAAGGTATATGGTGGGTGTATGATACCGGCGAAAGGTGCGTGGTATTAGAGAGGCTAGCAATGGTGGAAGGAAGAAAAGTGCATATGATCCATGGACTCAACCATAGTCATAAATAACTCATATACTTATTGCAAAAATCTACAAGTTATCAAAGCAAAGTATTACGTGCATGCTCCTAGGGGGGTAGATTGGTAGGAAAAGACCATCGCTCGTCCCCGACCACCACTCATAAGGAAGACAATCAATAAATAAATCATGCTCCGACTTCATCACATAACGGTTGACCATACGTGCATGCTACGGGAATCACAAACTTTAACACAAGTATTTCTCAAATTAACAACTACTAAACTAGCATGACTCTAATATCACCATCTCCATATCTCAAAACAATTATCAAGTATCAAACTTCGCATAGTATTCAACACACTCATAAGAAAATTTTATTATTAATCTTGAATGCCTAACATAATTAAAGCAAATTACCATGCTATTTTGTAGGACTCTCAAAATAATCTAAGTGAAGCATGAGAGAACAATAGTTTCTATAAAACAAATCCACCGACGTGCTCTAAAAGATATAAGTGAAGCACTAGAGCAAAAACTATATAACTCAAAGGATATAAGTGAAGCACATAGAGTATTCTAACAATTTCTGAATCATGTGTGTCTCTCTCAAAAGGTGTGTACAACAAGGATGATTTTGGAAAACTAAAAAATAAAGACTCAAATAATACAAGACGCTCCAAGCAAAACACATATCATGTGGTAAATAAAAATATAGCTCCAAGTAAAGTTATCGATGGAAGTAGACGAAAGAGGGGATGCCTTCCGGGGCATCCCCATATTTGGCTTTTAGGTGTCCTTAGATTATCTTGGGGTGACATGGGCATCCCCATGCTTAGTCTCTTACCACTCCTTGTTCCATAATCCATCAAATCTTTCACCCAAAACTTGAAAACTTCACAACACAAAACTTAAAGTAGAAAATCTCGTGAGCTCCGTTAGCGAAAGAAAAGAAAACACCACTTCAAGGTACTGTAATGAACTCATTCCTTATTTATATTTGTGTTAAACCTACTGTATTCCAACTTCTCTATGGTTTATAAACTATTTTACTAGCCATAGATTCATCAAAATAAGCAAACAAGACATGAAAAACAGAATCTGTCAAAAACATAACAGTCTGTATTAATGTGTAGCTAACGCAAGATCTGGAACGCCAAAAATTCTAAAATAAATTTCTGGACGTGAGGAATTTATCTACTAATCATCTGCAAAAATAATTAACTAAATAGCACTTTCCAAATAAAAATGGCAGCAGTTCTCGTGAGTGCTAAAGTTTCTGTTTTTACGGCAAGATTAAAAAGACTTCCCCCAAGTCTTCCCAACGGTTCTACTTGGCACAAACACTGATTAAACACAAAAAACACAACCAAAACAGAGGCTAGATAAATTATTTATTACTAAACAGGAGAAAAAAAATCAAGGAATAAAAATAAAATTGGGTTGCCTCCCAACAAGCGCTATCGTTTAACGCCCCTAGCTAGGCATAAAAGCAAGGATAGATCTAGGTATTGCCATCTTTGGTGGGCAATCCATAAGTGGCTCTCATATTAGATTCATAAGGTAATTTAATTTTCTTTCTAGGAAAGTGTTCCATGCCTTTCCTTAACGGAAATTGGAATCTAATATTTCCTTCCTTCATATCAATAATTGCACCGATCGTTCTAAGGAAAGGTCTATCAAGAATAATAGGACATGAAGGATTGCAATCGATATCAAGAACAATAAAATATACGGGCACATAGTTCTTATTTGCAACAATAAGAACATCATTAATTCTTCCCATAGGTTTCTTAATGGTGGAATCCGCAAGGTGCAAGTTTAAAGAGCAACCATCAAAATTACGGAACCTAACAAATCACACAAAGTCTTTGGAATCGTGGAAACACTAGCACCCAAATCACACAAAGCATAGAATTCATGATCTTTAATTATAATTTTAATAGTAGGTTCCCACTCATCATAAAGTTTTCTAGGGATAGAAACTTCCAACTCAAGTTTTTTTCATAAGATTGCATCAAAGCATCAACGATATGTTTAGTAAAAGCTTTATTTTGACTATAAGCATGAGGAGAACTTAGCAAGGATTGCAACAAGGAAATACAATCTATCAAAGAGCAATTATCATAATTAAATTCCTTGAAATCCAAAATAGTGGGTTCATTAATAATTAAAGTTTTGACTTCTTCAATCTCACTTTTAACAATTTTAGCATTAAGATCTAAAGACTCCGAATTCTAGGAATGCCGTCTAGGTAAAGGTGGATCATATCCAGTCCCATCATTATCAAGATTCATATTGCAAAACAAAGATTTAATAGGGGACACATCAATAACTTTTAGATCTTCATCTTTATTATCATGGAAACTAGAAGAACACGCTTTTATAAAGCAATCTTTCTTAGCATGCATCCTAGCGGTTCTTTCTTTGCACTCATCAATGGAAATTCTCATGGCTTTGAGAGACTCATTGATATCATGCTTAGGTGGAATAGATCTAAGTTTCAAAGAATCAACATCAAGAGAAATTCTATCAATTTTCCTAGCCAACTCATCAATCTTAAGCAATTTTTCTTCAATCAAAGAATTGAAATTCTTTTGCAAAGTAATAAATTCTTTAATATTAGATTCAAAATCAGAGGGAATCTTATTATAATTTCCATAAGAATTGTTGTAGTAATTACCATAATTATTAGAGGAATTACTAGGATACGGACTAGGGTTAAAGTTTCCTCTATACGCGTTGTTACCAAAATTATTCCTACCAACAAAATTCACATCCATAGATTCATTATTATTCTCAATCAAAGTAGACAAAGGCATATCATTAGGATCAGAAGAAACACTTTTATTAGAAAATAATTTCATAAGTTCATCCATCTTTCCACTCAAAACATTACTTTTTTCTATCGCATGCACTTTCTTATTAGTAGATCTTTCAGTGTGCCATTGAGAATAATTAACCATAATATCATCTAGGAGTTTAGTGGCTTCTCCTAAAGTGATCTGCATAAAAGTGCCTCCCACGGCCGAATCTAAAAGATTTCTAGAAGCAAAATTCAATCCGGCATAAATTTTTTGTATAATCCTCTACAGATTCAAACCATGTGTAGGGCAATTACGTATCATTAATTTCATCCTCTCCCAAGCTTGTGAAACATGTTCATGATCAAGTTGCTTAAAATTCATAATGTCGTTTCTAAGAGAGATGATCTTAGCGGGAGGAAAATACTTAGAGATAAAAGCATCTTGGCACTTATTCCACGAATCAATACTATTTTTAGGCAAAGATGAAAACCAATCTTTAGCACGATCTCTAAGCGAAAAACGAAATAGCTTCAATTTAACAATATCATTGTCCACATCTTTCTTCTTTTGCATATCACACAAATCAACGAAGCTATTTAGATGGGTAGCGGCATCTTCACTGGAAAGGCCGGAAAACGGATCTTTCATGACAAGATTCAGCAAAGCAACATTAATTTCACAAGATTCAGCATCGGTAAGAGGAGAAATCGGAGTGCTAATAAAATCATTGTTGTTGGTATTGGTAAAGTCAGACAATTTAGTATTATCTTGAGCCATCATGACAAGCAAGCAATCCGACACACAAACAAACAAGAGATGGGAAAAAGAGGCAAATAGAGAAAGAGAGGGAGGATGGAGAGAGAGAGGGCGAATAAAACGGCAAGGGTGAAGTGGGGGAGAGGAAAACGAGAGGCAAATGGCAAATAATGTAATGCGGGAGATAAGGGTTTGTGATGGGTACTTGGTATGTTGACTTCTGCATAGACTCCCCTGCAACAGCGCCAGAAGTGACTCGTTGTCGAGAGTCAAATCTTGACTTGTCTTGCGCAAACCTCCCCGGCAACGGCGCCAGAAATCCTTCTTGCTAACTCTTGAGCACCTGTGTTGGTTTTCCCTTGAAGAGGAAAGGGTGATGCAGCAAAGTAGCGTAAGTATTTCCCTCAATTTTTGAGAACCAAGGTATCAATCCAGTAGGATGCCACACACGAGTCCCTCGCACCTACACAAACAAATAAATCCTCACAACCAACGCGATAAGGGGTTGTCAATCCCTACACGGTCACTTACGAGAGTGAGATCTGATAGATATGATAAGATAATATTTTTTGGTATTTTTATGATAAAGATGCAAAGTAAAATAAAAGGCAAAGGAAATAACTAAGCATTGGAAGATTAATATGATGGAAGATAGACCCGAGGCCATAGGTTTCACTAGTGGCTTCTCTCAAGAGCATAAGTATTCATGGTGGGTAAACAAATTACTGTTGAGCAATTGATAGAATTGAGCATAGTTATGAGAATATCTAGGTATGATCATGTATATAGGCATCACGTCCGAGACAAGTAGACCGACTCCTGCCTGCATCTACTACTATTACTCCACACATCGACCGCTATCCAGCATGCATCTAGAGTATTAAGTTCATGAAAACAGAGTAACGCCTTAAGCAAGATGACATGATGTAGAGGGATAAACTCATGCAATATGGAATAAACCCCATCTTGTTATCCTCGATGGCAACAATACGATATGTGCCTTGCTGCCCCTACTGTCACTTGGAAAGGACACTGCAAGATTGAACCCAAAGCTAAGCACTTATCCCATTGCAAGAAAGATCAATCTAGTAGGCTAAACCAAACTGATAATTCGAAGAGACTTGCAAAGATAACCAATCATACATAATAGAATTCAGAGAAGATTCAAATATTGTTCATAGATAAACTTGATCATAAACCCACAATTCATCAATCTCAACAAACAGACCGCAAAAGAAGATTACATCGCATAGATCTCCACAAGAGAGGGGGAGAACTTTGTATTGAGATCCAAAAAGAGAGAAGAAGCCATCTAGATAATAACTATGGACCCGTAGGTCTGAAGTAAACTACTCACACTTCATCGGAGAGGCTATGGTGTTGATGTAGAAGCCCTCCTTGATCGATGCCCCCTCCGGCGGAGCTTCGGAACATGCCCTGAGATGGGATCTCGTGGATATAGAAAGTTACGGCAGTGGAATTAGGGTTTTGGCTCCGTATCTGGTAGTTTGGGGGTACGTAGGTATATACAGGAGGAAGGAGTACGTCGGTGGAGCAACAGGGGGCCCACGAGGGTGGAGGGCGCGCCTAGGGGGGGGTAGGCGCGCTCCCTACCTCGTGGCTTCCTGGTTGATGTCTTGACATAGGGTCCAAGTCCTCTGGATCAGGTTCGTTCTGAAAATCACGTTCCCAAAGGTTTCATTCCGTTTGGACTCCGTTTGACATTCTTTTTCTGCAAAACCCTAAAATAGGCAAAAACATCAATTCTGGGCTGGGCCTCTGGTTAATAGGTTAGTCCCAAAAATAATATAGAAGTGTATAATAAAGCCCAATAATGTCCAAAATAGAATATATTATAGCATGGAACAATAAAAAATTATAGATACGTTGGAGACATATCAAGCATCCCCAAGCTTAATTCCTGCTCGTCCTCGAGTAGGTAAATGATAAAACAGAATTTTTGATGTGGAATGCTACTTGGCATAATTTCAATGTAATTCTTCTTAATTGTGGTATGAATATTCAGATCCGAAAGATTCAAGACAAAAGTTCAATATTGACATAGAAATAATAATACTTCAAGCATACTAACTAAGCAATTGTGTCTCTTCAAAATATCATGGTCAAAGAAAGTTATCCCTACAAAATCATATAGTCTGGCTATGCTCTATCTTCACCACACAAAGTATTTAAATCATGCACAACCCCGATGACAAGCCAAGCAATTGTTTCATACTTTTGGTGTTCTCAAACTTTTTCAATCTTCACACAATACATGAGCGTGAGCCATGGACATAGCACTTTAGGTGGAATAGAATGGTGGTTGTGGAGGAGACAAAAAGGGGGAAGATAGTCTCACATCAACTAGGCGTATCAACGGGCTATGGAGATGCCCATCAATAGATATCAATGTGAGTGAGTAGGGATTGCCATGCAACGGATGCACTAGAGCTATAAGTATATGAAAGCTCAACAAAAGGAACTAAGTGGGTGTGCATCCAACTCACTTGCTCACGAAGACCTAGGGCATTTTGAGGAAGCCCATCATTGGAATATACACGCCAAGTTCTATAATGAAAAATTCCCACTAGTATATGAAAGTGATAACATAGGAGACACTCTATCATGAAGATCATGGTGCTACTTTGAAGCACAAGTGTGGTAAAAGGATAGTAGCATTGTCCCTTCTCTCTTTTTCTCTCATTTTTTATTTGGGCCTTTTCTTTTTTATGGCACAAGTGTGGAGGACGCGCTTGGCGGGGGGGGGGGGGGGGGGGGGGGGGGGTAGGCGCACCCCCTACCTCATGGCTTCTTGGTTGATGTCTTGACGTAGGGTCCAAGTCCTCTGGATCATGTTCGTTCTGAAAATCATGTTCTCAAAGGTTTCATTCCGTTTGGACTCCGTTTGATATTCTTTTTATGCGAAACCCTAAAATAGGCAAAAAATAACAATTTTGGGCTGGGCCTCCGGTTAATAGGTTAGTCCCAAAAATAATATAAAAGTGTATAATAAAGCCCAATAATGTCCAAAACAGAATATAATATAGCATGGAACAATCAAAACTTATAGATACGTTGGAGACGTATCATCCATCTGCTCCACGGGCTGATGGCACACGTGACGCCAATCCCAATGAGATCGGCCCCTTCTACAGAAGGCCTAATCACTCATATTGCTGTACAAGGGGCTACGGTGGACCACTCAGCTGGCGACGCAGATTCTGAAGATGTGCCAGCCCCACCGAAGCAGAAGCAGAAGAAATCAAAGGCTTCAAATCCCTCTGCTGCATCGAAAGTTTCGCATGTGAAGCCACTGGCCACTACACCTCCTGAACCCAGTGTGCAATCTATAGATCTCCCTCGCGTCTCCAAGAAGAAGGAGAATCCCAAGAAGAATCCCATGAAGATTTCTGGGCATGAACTAACTCCAGCTGCCGTTCTAAGGAACGAAGATGAAACCATTGATCTGTCAAGCGACAAAGACTTTGGTGATGATTCTCTTGAGATGCTGATCAAGAGCAAGCAAGAGGCGGAGATCCTCAATGATCTGCCCCTCTTTGATGTGGAAATTCTGAACAGATTCATTGATGAGTGGTTCAACGACCAGAGCATCAGCATCGATGATCTTCAGCTGTGAGTGGACATCTGTAAGTGCATCTAGTGCCACCCCTAGTTGGTTTTGCAGTATTGACGACAAACTTGGTTGAGGGACTAATGTGTTTGTGAGAATTGCAGGATAACACAGGTAGTAGTCCCTCACTGATTCGGTTTACCTACCAGAGATGACCCCTAAAAATGTGTGAAGGCATTAAAGACAATGGTGGTCTGTGAAGAGATTCACATTGAAGACTATGACATGAGAAGACATCGCATGAAGACTATGGATTGTGAAGACATGGTTGTTTCCTAGTTTCGTTTTCTTCTTTGTTGAGTCATAGGAACCACCGTACTGTTAAGTGGGGTCCAAGTGAACAAAGTCAGAGTGACTGAAGTGATGCTCAACCAAATCCTAAGTCTTCGAGCGAAGACAATGAGAGAAAATCTTATCCAGAGCTGGATAAGTCAGCTTTACTTGTAGTTTAAGTCAAGCTGCCGCGTGGGTTTGAAATCTGACCCTTGGACACATGTCAGTTCCTTAGTGACCCAGGGTCATTTCGGACATATCAGGTCGGGTTGCCTCCTGGCTATAAACAGCCCACCCCCTATACCATAAATTGGTGGCTGCTCAGAGTTAGTGCACGGCTTTTGTCGTTTGAGAGAAACCCACCTCCGAAGCCTTTGAGAGAGAAATCCTTGCGAGGACAAAGCCCTAAACACCCAGAGCCAAAGAGTGTTAGGCATCACTGAAGTCTTTCTGTCTGTGTGATCTGAAGACTTGTTACACTTGAGGACTGTGAATCCTCCAGCCGGTTAGGCGTCGTGTTCTGAGCATCCAAGAGTCATTGTGGATTGCCGGTGAACGAAGTCTGTGAAGGTTTGAAAGTCACCCTTGAAGACTTACCAGAGTGATTGGGCAAGGACCGTGTGTCCTTAGCTCAAGGGGAATAAGGTGAAGACGCGGTCTTCCGAGTTAAATCCCAGCCTCCCAACCAGACGTACAGTTGTCACAGCAACTGGAACTGGTCCAACAAATAACTGTCCTCACCAAGCAACTGGTTCTATCTCTTACCTCTCTTTACTTATTGTTTGTCTTCATGAAGTCATTGCCTGCTTGCATGATCTGATTGATTTCACTGTGTGAAGACTGTTGTTGATTGGCTTCATACTATCTTCCATCTTGATCCATACTACCTAGCTGCTGATAGTCTTCGTGCTTTCACTTCATTGCTTACTTGACTATGGCTTGTCTAGTGTAGTCTACCTTCCGCTGCATATCAATAGGTTCATTTCTACTGTTTGTCTTCAAAGCCCCCGTGTTTTGAAGACTTCCATAAAAATCGCCTATTCACCCCCCTCTAGTCGATAAGTAGCACTTTCCATTGGTATCGGAGCAAGGTGCTCCCTTGTTCTGGGTGATTTGGTTTAACCACCTAGAGTTTTAGCTATGTCAACTGCAGGGATAATCAAAGTCTCCGCTGCGTGCCCTATCTTCGATGGCACTGATTACCCCTACTAGAAGAATAAGAGGCGCATGCATCTTGGAGCCATTGATGTCGACCTCTAGTATGTCGTCAAGAACGAAGTTCCCAAGGCCGATGAAGGCGTCACCCCAGCTGATGTCAAGAAGTTCATTCAGTTGGATTCTACTACCAAGAACATCATCTATGGTCATCTGACCAAAGGACAGTATGGCCATGTGAGTGCTCTGGAAACCGCAAAGCTAGTCTGGGACAGGCTCTCCAAGGTCAATGAAGGCGTCTCAACCCAGAGGGACTTGAGGATCAGTGTTCTTCGCAATCTCTTTAACCGCTTCAAGAGAAATGACAATGAGATTGTTTAGCTGAGTTTGATCGCCTCACTGACATCACAAATGAGCTTCACGCACTCGGCGCCACTGAGATCACCAAGCATGAAATCGTGAAGACACTCTTGAGATCACTCGACAGCTCATTTGACACCCTGGCCCCGATGATTCAAGAACGCCCTGACCTAAAGACTCTCGATCCATCTGACATACTTGAGAGGCTCAACACACATGAGTTCCAGCTATATGAGAAAAGGATATCTATGGTCCCAACTATGGCTGAGCTCGTGCTCTGAAGGAAAAGGTTGTTTCCTCATTTGAAGAAGAATCTGACTGTAGTTCTGAGGATCCTGAAGACATTGGAAAGGAACTTGCCATGCCAGCGAAGAAGTTCTAGAGGTTCACCAAGAAGAAAGGCTCCAGACAATCTTCAAGATCCATCTCAAGAAATGATGAAGCTTCCTCCCGTGACTACAAGAAGAGAATGTGCCACAAGTGCAAGAAACCTGGTCACTACATCTCTGAATGTCCTCAATGGGACAATGAGAACAACAACAAGAAGAAGAGGAAGGAATATGATTCTAATGACAACAACAAGAAGAAGAAATCCTCAAAGTCTTCTTCCAAGTCTTTGTCGAAGTCTTCATCACACAAGAAGAGCTCATCTAGCAAGGCTCGTGTGTTTGTTGGCAAGGAGATGGATTCAGAGGAGGAGTCTGCATTTGAGGAGGTGGAGATGGAGTCTGAAGAGGAATCTGATTCAGGCGTGGTAAGCCTGGCCTTAGCTTCAGCATACGTCGCCAAGTCCATCTTCAACACTGAAGACGATGGCCTCTTCACCAATGCTGATGCTAATGATGAGGATGACTCTGCACCCACCTACTGCTTCATAGCACGTGGTGCCAAGGTAAACTCACGCGATGCTCACTATCAAACTCAAGTGAAGATGACTCTAAATGTAAATCTAAACCTAGCTACAAAACACTTGCTAAAGTTGCAACACAGCAACAGACTGCTATGGAACATACTCAAAAATTGCTAGACAAAAGCAATGACCTGTTGGACACGGAAATGACCCGATCCCAGTCCTTAATTGAAGACATTAAAAATCTTCATGTTAAGTACGAGGAACTTGAAGTCGTCATGAAGCGCTCTCAACAACTCATGAAAAGCTTTCCTACGATTATCTTCAAAGGAAGCAAGAACTTGAGAAATTGAGAGCGGCTCATGACGATCTTCAAAAAGAGAATGAGTCACTCCGTGCTCAACAGATCAGTTCCGCTCAGGAAGGAACCACCGTGTCTAAAATGCCTTGAGCGTGATAATGCTACTTCTGTTGCTGGATGTCCTACTGCTACTATTGTTGCAGTATCTTCAACTGCTGATGTGGTAACTAACCCCTCTACCGAGGATACCACTACTATTGCTGATGAGAATGCCAGGTTGAAGACATTGCTTGAGACAGGAATGTACTAAAGTCTCAAAGGGCATCAGACACTATGTGATGTCCTCAAGAAACAAATTCTGAACCGAAACCCTAGGAAAGAGGGTGTTGGGTTCGAGAGGAAAATGAATGTTGATGGTTCTTACTAGAAGCCTGAGCAGTACCCCAAAACCACATGGGTTGCTGCAAAGGGACCTTCAGTGGATTCACCTACCTTATCTGGCTTCACTTGTGCTAACCCGATTATCATTGGTGAATCCTTTGATGCAAACTATAAACTGTTTAAGAATCATAATGGTGAAGTGTTTTCCAGGTATATTGGTACTAACTGCATGAATGGACCACCTTTGAAGAAGATCTAGGTGCCCAAGAGTTGTTGAAAGTGCTAGTGATCGACTAGGGGGGGGGGGTGAATAGGCGATCTTTATGAAAGTCTTCAAAACATGGAAGTATCGAAGACAAACGATAGAAATAAACCTATTACCATGCAGCGGAAGGTAGACTACACTAGGCACGCTATAGTCAAGTATTCAATGAAGTGAAAGCACAATGACTAATAGCAACTAGGCAGTAAAGATCAGGTAGGAAGATATTGTGAATCCAATCAGAACAAGTAGTCACTTAGGGAAGATAAAAGATAATGCAATCATACAATGACTTCACAAGGACCAACAGTAAGCAAGGGTGAGGGAGTCCTGGATTAGGGGGTGTTCGGATAGCCGAACTATACCTTCAGCCGGACTCCTGGACTATGAAGATACAAGATTGAAGACTCCGTCCTGTGTCCTGAAGGGACTTTCCTTGGCGTGGAAGGCAAGCTTGGCGATACGGATGTTCAGATCTCCTATCATTGTAACCGACTCTATGTAACCCTAACCCCATCCGGTGTCTATATAAACCGGAGGGTTTTAGTCCGTAGGACAACATACACATCAACAATCATACCATAGGCTAGCTTCTAGGGTTTAGCCTCCTTGATCTCGTGGTAGATCTACTCTTGTACTACCCATATCATCAATATTAATCAAGCAGGACGTAGGGTTTTACCTCCATCGAGAGGGCCCGAACCTGGGTAAAACTTCGTGTCCCTTGCCTCCTGTTACCATCCAGCTTAGACGCACAGTTCGGGACCCCCTACCTGAGATCCGTCGGTTTTGACACCGACATTGGTGCTTTCATTGAGAGTTCCTCTATGCCGTCGCCGTCAGGCTCGATGGCTCCTATGATCATCGATAGCGATGCAGTCCAGGGTGAGACCTTCCTCCCCGGACAGATCTTCGTCTTCGGCGGCTTCGCACTGCGGGCCAATTCACTTGGCCACTTGGTGCAGATCGAAAGCTACGCCCCTGGCCGTCAGGTCAGATTTGGAAGTTTAAACTACACGGCTGACATCCGCAGGGACTTGATCCTTGACGGATTCGAGCCACTGCCGAGCATGCCGCACTATCCCGACGAGCATGATCTAGCTCTGCCACCGAACAGTGCCCTGGAGGCCGCACCCGCATCGGCTCTGATCCTTAATTCGGAGCCAACTGCGCCGATCGAGGATGGGTGGTTGGACGCCGCCTCGGGGGCTACGGTCCAAGCAGCGATTGAGCCGAACACCAGCCCCGCACTCCGCGAGACTCATGACTCCAAGGAGCCGGACTCCTTTCCGGACTCCGAACCCTCCGCGCCCCGGCCAATCAAATCCGATTTGGCGCCGATCATGGAGTTTACTGCCGCAGACATCTTTCAGCACTCGCCTTTTGGCGATATTCTGAAGTCACTGAAGTCTCTCTCTTTATCAGGAGAGCCCTGGCCGGATTGCGGCCAACAAGGTGGGGATTCAGACGATGAAGAAATTCAAAAGCCACCCACCACCCACTTCGTAGCCACTGTCGACGACTTAACCGACATGCTCGACTTCGACTCCGACGACATTGACGGTATGGACGCCGATGAAGGAGATGATAAAGAACCACCGCCTATTGAGCCCTGGAGCGCCACGTCGTCATACCACGTATACATGGTGGACGCACCAAAAGATGATGACGAAGAGCGGAAGGACGCACCGAAGGATTGTTCCCTCGAAAAGCAGTCGAAGCGGCGACGCAAGCACCGCCCCAAATCCTGCCTCGATAGAAATAGCGATCACACAGACCCAGTGCTAGAGCAGGGCGAACCGCTTCCGAACAACGGCAATCCGGATAATCAAACCGAACAAACAAACCCTATCAAGGATAATGGTCCGGACGACATAACGCCGGACAGGCACCCAGAGCAGCAGATCGCCCGTAAAAGGCTTGTTGCCACCGCGATGAGCCTCAAAAAGCAGAAGCGAAGGCTTAAGGCCGCGCAAGACACACTGTAACACCCCGGATGTAACTTTCCCTATTTGTACTCCAACTCTTGTCGTTTCCGGCGTTAAGTTATATTTATTTTCTCGGGTTCAGGTTTTTGTCTCCGTGTGTTGTTATCGTTGTCATGCATCTCATATCATGTCATCATGTGCGTTGCATTTGCATACGTGTTCGTCTCATGCATTCGAGCATTTTCCCCGTTGTCCGTTTTGCATTCCGGCGCTTCGTTCTGCTCCGGTGGTCATTTCTAGCTTTCTTTCATCTGTGGGGATTAAACATTTCCGGATTGGACCGAGACTTGCCAAGCAGCCTTGGTTTACTACCGGTAGACCACCTGTCAAGTTTCGTACCATTTGGACTTCGTTTGATACTCCAACGGTTAACCGAGGGACCGAAAAGGCCTCGTCAGTGTTGCAGCCCAACACCCTCCATTTTCGCCCAAAACCCACCAAACTCTGCTCCATGCTCTAGAGCGTTTGATCACGATCGCGTGGCCGAAAACCGCACCTCATTTGGACTCTCCTAGCTCCCTCTATGCCTATATATACACCCCCATTCCAAATTCCGGATCTTCTCCTCCTACGAAACCCTAAAATCAGACCCGCCACACACCGGACATGTCCAGCCGCGCCGGACTTTGTCCGCTCCGCCGCCCGCGCCAACCCCTCGCCGCCACGTGGTGCTTCCGCCGCCAACCGCCACCGAGGCCCGGGAGCCCGCGCCTGGCCCTCCCGGCCCGGTCGCCCCGCGAGCCGCCCCCGCGCCCCGCGCCTCCCACTACTAGGAAAATTGTTTTTAACGATGGTATATGTGGTCGCTAAAAGTCGGATTGTGGTCGTTAAATGTCTTTAACGACCACAATCTGCTGGTCGTGGTAGGCTCCCTCGTTAAAATCCTAACGACCACATTATGTGGTCGTTATTCTTGTAACGACGAGATGGTGTGTCGTCGTCAATCCCAAGGCAATAACGACCAATTTTGTCATCGTTAATAATGTTCTCATGGTCACAAAAACATGATTACGCCTCACCACTTTGATATCCTTCAGAACCACTTATATTTAGTATGACTTTCAATTCAATAGTCAGTTAGTTCAACATCCAATATTTGAATATTAACATCCACATTAATATAGAAACAAAAGAATCTGAATTGAAAGCACATTGCCTCTTTTATTAATAAAAGTACAAAAATTTCGACATACAATTCTGGAATTAAAATATCATTTAGAAAATTGAGTCAAAAGCACTCCTTATATGACCATTGTACTTGCTCATATCTTTCTGGAAAACAAGACAACTAGAAAAGATAATATTTATTAATCTGGACACCATCTTTCTTTGAATGAGAATCAGTATTCATCGTTGATTACAATCCCTCCTGATGCTTCTATAATATTATAGTGGACCATCACTCCTGCCTGCTAATTCATCTACGCCATTGGCAGTGTCTGAAAAATATACAACCAATTGTAAGTAGGGTGGATGATGGAAAAATAGATAAAAAACTGACATTATTTTCATGCCATCACTTTCATCCTTATCATTTTCTATGTCACCGTCATTGCTGACATCAACTTAACCCATCATGTGTGCAATATGTTTGAGTAACTTCAAGACAATGAAGTGTAGAAACAGATTCTTGATGTGCTACAAGCTAGTTAGAATCTCACTTTTTGAATCATCTGCATCCCAATTTGCACTAAATTAGCATTGTACCTTTCTTGGCACATCATTTGCAGATATGAAAACAAGCAACCTCTTTATATCATTCAGTACGAGATAGCTTGAATAATTTTTTCAGTTTGACTAATACCTTTTCTAGCTAAGTCGTAACCTCCCCATAGTCATGTTCTCCCATATGAGGTGTGTGCAAAGTTTAAAATGGCGGTCTAACTCATTTTGCGCCGCTAACCCATTTCGCTGCCATAGTACATGTACATGTATATTCCAGATCAAAACTAGTACATGTGCATATTTTTCTCAAAAAACAGGTGATTTCCAACAGAAAACAGAGGATTTTCAGTTCAGCAGATAAATATCAATAAATTTAAGCAAGTAGATCAGGGCATCACAAGCAAATTAGCAAGTAGATCACGACATCACAAGTTCGCATCCTGAACCTGAACCCAAGCTATGTAGAAAACCCAAGCTACCTGAACCTACACATCTACTGGGCATGTGCATTTGTTGAATCAACAAACAAATAAAGGATAGATAGAATCGGAGGGTTCCTGTGATGTACAAACACCGGGCGTTGGAGCCGTGTGAGACTGAGATATCATGGTCATGGCCCTGCATTTTTGTTCAATGTAAGGCATAGCAAATTATAAACAAACCAGATCATATAAGAGCTACACATGAATGGATGGTATTCAACCTGGCATAGTAAATTTGTATTTCAAAATAAAGCAAATAAAATTGCACCTACATCTTTAATAATCATGAACTGGGTATGAATCAACAATAGTTGATAAAGGCCCAGCAACCAAAAAACAGAGGAAGGAGGACTAACAATGAACCTGTAGTGGAATAGCATCAGTGGTGGAAACTGGTAGTGTGAAGGATGCAGCTCGAGCGCGCCGAGGACGAGGTGACCGGCCGGCGATGTGCACGCCACAGCGTGTGCACGCTGGGTTCGAGGATGGCTGCGAGGAGTAGGCTGCGGCATGTATTTTTTGTGATCCCTTTTGGCTCAAGGTCACTAAGGGACTTTTGTTAAGCTTGTTGAGTAGCTCCATGCCATGTCTTTCTTTGTCATGTTCAGGTCCTCTAGCATGTTGTTTTGTTGCTCCGAAGAGGGCTATATGATCTGAAATTTCAGACAAGTGTTAATTTCACTAAGTCTGAAATCTGTTTTGCATTTGCGTTTTTTCCATGCTTGTTTGAACCTCATAATGGACGAATTGGCCGTGGCTCAGTGCTAGACTTTTGTTAAGCATCTTGTGTGCTTCCCTGCCATGTATTTTTTTGTCATGTTTGGTGGCTGTAGCATGTTCATCTCATTGCGTTTAGATGCCTACTTGCTGTAAATCGCAGACCGGTGTCATTTTTGAATCGCTTGCCATTTCCAAACCGTAACTCCGATTCCAATGATCTTAATATCGTTTTCAAGCGATTTCATTCCCTCTTTCCAGTGGCACAATTGGTTTTCCAAGTTGATGTCAGGTTCATGCATTTCCTGTCATATCTTGCATTTTGCATCCCGCATCGCATCCCGCATAGCATGTCATCATTGCATCTTATTGTTTGAGCTTGCACGTGGTTGATTGTATCCTTGTTGCTTGTTTGTCTTGTTTGGGTAGAGCCGGGAGACGAGTTCGCTAACGAGGAGCCCGTTGAGTTTGCTTTTGAGGATTCAGTCAACTCTGACAGCTTTGCAGGCAAGATGATCATACCCTTGAAATCACTACTATCTTTGCTATGCTAGTTTGCTCGCTCTTTTGCTACGCCATTGCTGCGATGCCTACCACTTGCTTGAAAGCCTCCTAAATTGCCATGTCAAACTTCTAACCCACCATTGTCCTAGCAAACCGTTGATTGGCTATGTTACCGCTTTGCTCAGCCCCTCTTATAGCGTTGCTAGTTGCAGGTGAAGATTGGAGGCCGTTCCTTGTTGGAACATCTTTTATTTTACTTGTTGGGATATCATTATATTGCCATGTTATCTAAATGCATCTATATACTTGGTAAAGGGTGGAAGGCTTGGCCTCTCGCCTAGTGTTTTGTTCCACTCTTGCCGCCCTAATTTCCGTCATATCGGTGTTATGTTCCCGGATTTTGCGTTCCTTACGCGGTTGGGTTATAATGGGATCCCCTTGATATTTCGCCTTGATTAAAGCTTGTCCAGCAATGCCCAACATTGGTCTTACCATTTTCCACCTAGACTTTTCTTTCCCTTGGGTTCTGCAGACTCAAGGGTCATCTTATTTTAACCCCCCCGGGCCAGTGCTCCTCTGAGTGTTGGTCCAAACTAGAGCCCCTTGCAACGCCACCTCGGGGAAACTCGAGGGCTGGTTTTAGTTGTACGGATTGCTCATCTGAGTGTGCCCTGAGAACGAGATATGTGCAGCTCCTATCGAGATTTGTCGGCACATTCGGGCGGTGTTGCTGATCTTGTTTTAACCTGTTGAAGTGTCTTGAGTTACCGAGATACCAAGTCTGATCAGATTGTCTTGGGAGGAGGTCTATTCCTTCGTTGACCGTGAGAGCTTGTCATGGGCTAAGGTGGGACTCCCCTGCAGGGATTGAACTTTCGAAAGCCGTGCCCGCGGTTATGGGCAGATGGGAATTTGTTAATGTCCGGTTGTAGATAACTTGAACCTTAATTTAATTAAAATGAATCAACTGAGTGTGTTGCCGTGATGGCCTCTTCTCGGCGGAGTCCGGGAAGTGGACACGGTGTTGGAGTAATGTTCGCGCAGGTTGTTCTATAGCTTCTCGCTCGTGCATTGCCTCCTCTTCTCGCTCTCTTTTGCGAATAAGTTAGCCACCATACTTGCTAGTCGCTTGCTGCAGCTCCACTCACATTTTACCTTGCCATACCTATAAGCTTGAATAGTCTTGATCGCGAGGGTACGAGATTGCTGAGTCCCTGTGGCTCACAGATTACTATTACACCAGATGCAGGTCCAGGTGATTCCACTCCAGGTGACGAGTACGAGCTCAAGTGGGAGTTCGACGAAGACTCTCAACGATACTATGTTTCCTTTCCCGATGATAAGTAGTGGTGCCCAGTTGGGGGTGATTGGGACCGTTGTCGCATGTTGGGTTCTCTTTTATTTTGGCGCCGTAGTCCGGCCATGAGTGTTTTGGATGATGTAATGTTATTTATGTACTTGATTGACGTGGCGAGTGTAAGCCAACTATGTTCTCCCCTTTTTTCATTATATTACATGGGATGTTGTGAAGATTGCTTAACTTGCGACATATGCCTTCAATGCGATTATGTCTCTAAGTCGTGCCTCGACACGTGGGAGCTATAGTCGCATCGAGGGCGTTATAAGTTGGTATCAGAGCCTTCCCCGACCTTAGGAGCCCCATTGCTTGATCATTTTTTAGAGGCCGAGTTGTGTATAGAAAAATGTTTTGAGTCACTTAGGAATTATATATCGGAGAGCTTAGGAATTCTTTTTACTTCCCAGTCTCCTCATAGCTCTGGTAAGGCATCCTGACGTAGAGTTTTGACTCTTCTCTTCTCAAATTTCACAAAAAAAAATTTAGGATCACGCGAGTATCTTGGAATCGTTCCGATGGCTTATGATGAGAACATTGTCTTGGTGCCTCCTGTCAGGGGTTTAGTAGAAGTGTCCCGGGGAGTTGAGCTCTGAGGTGTTGTCATCATAATTTTATCGTTGCAATTCTGGAATACTTGAGATATGTTCGCCGACATCGAAAATCTCTTTTATGCAGTTCGTTGGTGAGATAACCTCGATGCCACCCAGTACTGGGGCGGGAGTTCGGGAGTATTGCCATAACTTGTATAACGGATGCTTTTCGAAGGTTGAGGTAGATGGTTTCCGAAGTTTTCTTGGTTATGTGTTGAAGGATGGATACAGCTGGATGTAGGATTTGCTAGTTTGGGTGAGATATTATGCTTCCCCTGTATCCCCAACACCTGATTGCATAACCGGAAAGGTTCGGAAGTTTCATAGGTGGGAATTCTAGTAGCTCTAGCTCTTCTTCCACGGATATTGGTTTGAGATTGGGATTTCTTACCGATTATTCATTCTTGATCCGTACCTTGTTGATTTATTTCTCTACCTTAATTCTACGTGGCTTCTCAATTTATGGATATGTGACCATTTCAAGAGGAATGCATTCATTCATTTTGTTCGAATGTGAAGACTATATGTTGCAATTTTCATTCCGTTGGATTCAGCTTCAATATTTATCTATCAATGTGCTAATGGTGGTCAACCTCTTCAGGATGGCTCCTCCAACGCGCACGACTCCGAATCCTGATCCGCCATCACCTCCTCCTCCTCCAGAGGCATGGCAAGCTGTGATGGCCGCAACCAATGCAAACACACAGCTGATCATGCAAATTCTCCAAGAGCGCAATCAAGGCAGTCAAGGGAATCAAGGCAGCAATCGGAGTCACTTTGCTACACTCAACCAGTTCCTTGCTAACGGGCCAAAGACTTTCAGCAATTGTGTTGAGGCAACCGATGCTGACGATTGGCTTATGGATCTGTGTAAGCATTTCGAGTGCAGTAACGTCAGACCTGAGGACTTTGTCAAGTTCGCTTCCTTCCAACTCAAAGATCAAGCTGCAGAATGGTTCCAGCAGTACAAGGACTCCAGAGGTGGACATGTTATCACTTGGGATGATTTCCGTCGAGATTTTCGAGCTCATCATATTCCGCAGAGTGTGGTTGAAAGCAAGCGTGAGGAATTCCGCAATCTGAAGCAAGGCTCTTTGTCTGTCTATGACTACAACAAGTTGTTCCAGAAGCTTGCCCTCTTTGCCAAGCAGGACGTCCTTGATGAGAAGAGCATGATATACCAGTTCAGGGGTGGTCTCAGAGAAGATATCCAGCTCGCTCTTGTTCTCTTCGAGCCCTTGAGATACGATGAGTTCTACAACATGGCACTGAAGCAAGAGGCTGCTCAGTTGAGGTGTGATGCTTCCAAGAAGCGAGCCAGAGATGTTACTCCTTCTTCCTCTACTCAAGTGGCCAAGCAGCAGAAGTTTTGGCTTCCTCAACCTCCGTTCCGTCAGCCGTATCAGCATAAGAGCAAAGGTGGCAGTGGTTCTTCCCACCCACCCAACCCTGGCTTTCAGAACAAGACTTTGTCTCAAGCTCCAAGATCGAGTGCTCCGTATCACCGTCCGCTTTCAAAGGTCACGTGCAACAAGTGCCAACAGAAGGGTCACTATGCCAACAAGTTTCTCAACCAGAGGCATCTTCCTCCTCCTCCTCCTGTCAGATCGGCAAGTACAGCTGTGGTCAAGCATAACCCCAAGCATGCCAAGGTCAATATGATGAATGCAGCTCAGGCAGAGGACTCGTCAGATGTGATCATGGGTAACCTTCCTGTTAATGATATTCCTGCAAAAGTTCTTTTTGACACGGGTGCATCGCATTGTTTCATCTCGAGACCTTTTGCATCTAAGCATGATTTTGTTACTCAAGTGTTGCCGAAGCCGTTGGCTATCGTCTCTCCGGCCCGTCAAATGACATCTCGAGTATGCGTTTCGGATGTTACTATCACTTTGGGTGACTATAAGTTCTTGTCCTCTCCAAATGTTCTTGGTGACTCGGATATTGATCTTATTCTCGGAATGGATTGGCTTTCTAAGCACAAGGCTTAGCTTGATTGTGCAGCCGGGCAGATTCAATTGACTCATTCGTCTGAGGATGTAATTGTCTTTGCCGCTCAGGATAATACCATCCGTCTGTTTTCTCTTAGTGAGAAGGGTGAATTGGATGCCATCTCTCAAATTCCAGTCGTTTGCGAATATCAAGACGTCTTTCCAGAAGAGCTCCCAGGAATGCCTCCGCACCGGCCAGTTGAATCCATTATTGATCTTGAGCCTGGCACGGAACCTGTGTGCAAACTTCCTTACAAGCTCGGACCTGAAGAGTTGAAGGAGCTGAAGAAGCAACTCGATATGCAAGAGAAAATGGGTCTCATCCGGCCTAGTTCTTCTCCGTGGGGTTGTGGTGTTCTTTTTGTGAAGAAGAAGGATGGAACGGACCGACTTTGCGTTGATTACCGTCCAGTGAACAAGAAGACCATCAAGAACAAATACCCACTTCCCAACATCAATGAGCTGTTCGAACAACTCAAAGGTGCCCAAGTATTCTCGAAGCTTGATCTCCATATGGGTTATCACCAGATTCGCATTCATGAAGAAGATATTCCCAAGACAGCATTCAGAACAAGCTTTGGTTCATATGAATACACTGTCATGTCTTTTGGCCTCGCCAACGCTCCTCCGACGTTCTCTCGCATGATGAACTTCATCTTCAACGCCTACACCAATGACTTCATTTTGGTCTATCTCGACGACATTCTGGTTTTCTCCAAGAACAAGGAAGATCATGCCAAGCACTTGCGTTTGGTTCTTGATAAGCTCAGAGAACATCAGTTCTACGCCAAGTTCTCCAAGTGTGAATTTTGGCTCGATGAGGTTCTTTATCTTGGTCATATCATCTCTGCCAAGGGCATTGCCGTGAATCCTGAGAAGGTGTCTGCAATTGTGAATTGGGAACCTCCTCAGAACGTGAAGCAACTCCGCAGTTTTCTCGGTCTCGCAAGCTATTGCCGAAGATTCGTTGAAAACTTTTCTATGATCGCGAAGCCTCTCTCAAATCTTCTCCAGAAGCACGTCAAATACGTTTGGTCTCCGGAGTGTGATATTGCTTTCAACACTTTGAAAGAGAAATTGATCACTGCTCCAGTTCTGACTCCACCTGATGAATCCAAACCGTACGAGGTCTTTTGTGATGCCTCTCTCCAAGGTCTCGGTGCAGTTTTGATGCAAGAGAAGAAAGTTGTTGCTTATACATCTCGCTAGTTGAAGCCTAATGAGAAGAACTACCCCACTCATGATCTCGAGTTGGCGGCAGTTGTGCATGCTCTTTTGACTTGGAGACATCTTCTATTGGGAAGAAAAGTGGACATTTTCACTGATCACAAGAGTCTCAATTACATCTTCACTCAGCCTAATCTCAACCTCAGGCAAACTCGATGGGTCAAAATGATTCAAGAGTATAATCCGAGTATTGAGTACACTCCAGGCAAGGCCAATGTGATTGCTGACGCTTTGAGCAGGAAGGCTTACTACAACAGTTTGATTCTTAAGCCTTATCAACCCGAGCTTTGTGAAGCTTTCCGCAAACTTAATCTGCAAGTTGTTCCTCAAGGTTTCCTCACCAACCTTCAAGTCTCTCCTACCTTAGAAGACCAGATTCGCCAAGCCCAGCTTCTTGATGCTATGGTGAAAAAGGTGAAGATTGGGATTGCCAAGAGTCAGTCCAAGTACAAGTGCTACGCCTTGATGACAAGGACACTCTCTTCTTCGAGGATCGAATTGTTGTACCCAAAGGTGAACTTCGTAAAGTGATCATGAACAAGGCTCACAATTCTCTCCTCTCCATCCACCCTGGGAGCACGAAGATGTATCAGGACCTTAAGCAAGCTTATTGGTGGACTCGAATGAAGCGCGAGATCGCTCAATTCGTAAATGAATGTGATGTCTATAGAAGAGTGAAGGCAGAACACCAAAGGCCAGCAGGTCTCCTCCAACCTCTTGCCATTCCAGAATGGAAGTTTGACCACATTGAGATGGACTTCGTGACTGGGTTTCCAAAGTCCAAGCGTGGCAATGATGCTATATTCGTTGTCATCGACAAGCTCACCAAAGTGGCTCACTTTCTGCCTATCAAAGAGTCGATCACTGCAGCTCAATTGGCGGAACTCTATACCTCTCGCATTGTCTCTCTGCACGGTATTCCTCAAGTGATATCTTCAGACCATGGCAACATCTTTACCTCCAAGTTTTGGGATTCTTTTCAGAAGGCCATGGGCACCAACATCCGCTTCAGCACTGCTTTCCATCCTCAAACAAGCGGTCAAGTCGAGCGTGTCAACCAGATTCTTGAAGATATGCTCAGGGCTTGTGTGATCTCCTTCGGCATGAAGTGGGAGGATTGTCTTCCTTATGCTCAATTCTCCTACAACAACATTTTTCAAGCAAGTTCGGGCAAGGCCCCATTTGAAATTCTGTATGGCAGGAAGTGCCGTACCCCTCTCAACTGGTCTGAAACCGGTGAACGTCAGCTGCTGGGTAATGACTTAATCACAGAAGCAGAAGAAATGTGCAAAGTCATTTGTGATAACCTCAAAGTAGCCCAATCCCGTCAGAAGAGCTACTATGATAGTAAGCACCGCGATTTGGCTTTCGAGATCGGAGACCATGTTTACGTCCGTGTCTCTCCTATGAAAGGTACTCGTCGCTTCGGTATCAAAGGGAAGCTTGCCCCTAGATACGTGGGACCTTTCAAGATTGTCAGCAAGAGAGGCGACCTCGCCTATCAACTCGAGCTTCCTTCAAACTTTGCAAATGTTCATGACGTGTTCCATGTCTCTCAGCTTCGAAAGTGCTTCAAGACTCCTGACCGCACCGTCAACTTCGAGGACATTGAGCTCCAAGAAGATCTCTCTTATCGTGAGCACCCAGTTGCTATTCTTGAAGAGACTGAATGCAAGACTCACAACAAGTCAATCAAATTTCTCAAAGTCAAGTGGTCACACCATTCCGACCGTGAAGCTACCTGGGAACGCGAGGATCACCTCCGTTCTGAGTACCCGGCGTTTTTTCAGTCCTAGATCTCGGGACGAGATCCTTTCGTAGTGGTGGAGTGTTGTAACACCCCGGATGTAACTTTCCCTAATTGTACTCCAACTCTTGCCGTTTCCGGCATTAAGTTACATTTATTTTCTCGGGTTTGGGTTTTTGTCTCCGTGTGTTGTTATTGTTGTCATGCATCTCATATCATGTCATCATGTGTGTTGCATTTGCATACGTGTTTGTCTCATGCATTCAAGCATTTTCCCTGTTGTCCGTTTTGCATTCCGGCGCTTCGTTCTCCTCCGGTGGTCATTTCTAGCTTTCTTTCGTGTGTGGGGATTAAACATTTCCGGATTGGACCGAGACTTGCCAAGCGGCCTTGGTTTACTACCGGTAGACCGCCTGTCAAGTTTCGTACCATTTGGACTTCGTTTGATACTCCAACGGTTAACCGAGGGACCGAAAAGGCCTCGTGAGTGTTGCAGCCCAACACCCCTCCATTTTGGCCCAAAACCCACCAAACTCTACTCCATGCTCTAGAGCGTTCGATCACGATCGCGTGGCCGAAAACCGCACCTCATTTGGACTCTCCTAGCTCCCTCTATGCCTATATATACACCCCCATTCCAAATTCCGGATCTTCTCCACCCACGAAACCCTAAAATCAGACCCGCCGCACACCGGACGTGTCCGGCCGCGCCGGACTTTGTCTGCTCCGCCGCCCGTGCCAACCCCTCGCCGCCACGTGACGCTTCCGCCGCCAACCGCCGCCGAGGCCCGGGAGCCCGCGCCTGGCCCTCCCGGTCCGGTCGCCCCGCGAGCCGCCCCCGCGCCCCGCGCCTCCATCCGCCGCCGCCTCTCCCATCCCCGGCGGACGCCGCCGCCGCGGGCCACCCCGCGAGCCCGAGCCGGAGCTCGCCGTGCCACCGCCGCCTCCCGGCCGCCGCCTCACGCCGCCTCGTCGACCACCGCCGCCGCCCGAGCCGGCCTCGCCTCCCCTCTCCACCGGCCGGCCTCGCCTCCCCTCTCCACCTCGCCGGAGCCGCCCACCTCGCCGTCGTCCTCGGCATCCGCGCTCGGTGAACAGTGGTGAACAGTGCCAGATCCAGATCTGAAATCCCCCCGGTTGACTTTTGTTTCCCCGAACCCTAGTTTTTATGCAAATTTGACCGGCTATATCTCCGCATCCGTAGCTCCGACTTGGGCATATAGCATATCAAAATGTTCGCCTCGACGAGTACATCATTTCATTACATTGCATCATTTTCATTTGAGTTCATCTTGATGCCCGAAATGCTGTTAGAAGAGGGCTTCGTGAGTTAATTGTCAGATCTGCTAGTTCATCTTAGACTTTTGTCATTTTTGCCATGATTAATGTGTGCATGATATGCCTGTGAGTCCTTCATATGTTTTGTTAACCATCTTGTTATCTTTCCAGAGGTGCAACCCATGCATTTTTGTGATGTGTGTGGTGACTTGTGCAAGCTTGCAAAGTGAGGCACCCGGTAATTCTGTTTTCAGGGACTTAGTGATTTCACTAAGTCCTGGGATTATTTAGTTCATGATGCCATATGTTCTTGCTGTTTCCTAGTGATCCGTGCCTCTTTTGAGGATGATCAGTAAAGGAGTTTTGTTAATCTTGTTATGCTCTATCCATCCATGTCTTTACTTGCAATTATGGAGCAACCTATCTTGCGTCAATCGAGCTCTACTTTTGCTTCGTTGTGAATCTGGGCAGATCGTCAACTTGTTTGCGATTTTGCCGATGTTATTGTAGTTGATCCGTGCATGCTATGCCATTGTTCTTGCCATGTCTAGCTTGTATTTTGTGCCTTCTTTATGGGTGAATGCTTGTCTTGCCATGACTTGCACCGTGGTGAGTGCATCGAGCTCGTAAACATGCCTCTGTGAGTTATGTTTCAGCATGTCCCAGTTTTCACTGTATGAAAACTGATTATGTTTTTGCTATGTTCGTGTGCTTGTTAGTATTTTTTGTGATCCCTTTTGGCTCAAGGTCACTAAGGGACTTTTGTTAAGCTTTTTGAGTAGCTCCATGCCATGTCTTTCTTTGTCATGTTCAGGTCCTCTAGCATGTTGTTTTGTTGCTCCGAAGAGGGCTATATGATCTGAAATTTCAGACAAGTGTTAATTTCACCAAGTCTGAAATCTGTTTTGCATTTGCGTTTTTGCCATGCTTGTTTGAACCTCATAATGGACGAATTGGCCATGGCTCAGTGCTAGACTTTTGTTAAGCATCTTGTGTGCGTCCCTGCAATGTATTTTTTTGTCATGTTTGGTGGCTGTAGCATGTTCATCTCATTGCGTTTAGATGCCTACTTGCTGTAAATCGCAGACCGGTGTCATTTTTGAATCGCTTGACATTTCCAAACCGTAACTCCAATTCCAATGATCTTTATATAATTTTCAAGCGATTTCATCCCCTCTTTCCAGTGGCACACTTGGTTTTCCATGTTGAGGTCAGGTTCATGCATTTCCTGTCATATCTCGCATTTTGCATCCCGCATCGCATCCCGCATAGCATGTCATCATTGCATCTTATTGTTTGAGCTTGCACGTGGTTGATTGTATCCTTGTTGCTTGTTTGTCTTGTTTGGGTAGAGCCGGGAGACGAGTTCGCTAACGAGGAGCCCGTTGAGTTTGCTTTTGAGGATTCAGTCAACTCTGACAGCTTTGCAGGCAAGATGATCATACCCTTGAAATCACTACTATCTTTGCTGTGCTAGTTTGCTCGCTCTTTTGCTATGCCATTGCTGCGATGCCTACCACTTGCTTGAAAGCCTCCTAAATTGCCATGTCAAACTTCTAACCCACAATTGTCCTAGCAAACCGTTGATTGGCTATGTTGCCGCTTTGCTCAGCCCCTCTTATAGCGTTGCTAGTTGCAGGTGAAGATTAGAGGCCGTTCCTTGTTGGAACATCTTTTATTTTACTTGTTGGGATATCATTATATTGCCATGTTATCTAAATGCATCTATATACTTGGTAAAGGGTGGAAGGCTCGGCCTCTCGCCTAGTGTTTTGTTCCACTCTTGCCGCCCTAGTTTCCGTCATATCGGTGTTATGTTCCCGGATTTTGCGTTCCTTAAGCGGTTGGGTTATAATGGGAACCCCTTGATATTTCGCCTTGATTAAAGCTTGTCCAGCAATGCCCAACATTGGTCTTACCATTTGCCACCTAGCCTTTTCTTTTCCTTGGGTTCTGCAAACTCAAGAGTCATCTTATTTTAACCCCCCCGGGCCAGTGCTCCTCTGAGTGTTGGTCCAAACTAGAGCCCCTTGCAGCGCCACCTCAGGGAAACTCGAGGGCTTGTTTTAGTTGTACGGATTGCTCATCTGAGTGTGCCCTGAGAACGAGATATGTGCAACTCCTATCGAGATTTGTCGGCACATTCGGGCGGTGTTGCTGGTTTTGTTTTAACCTGTCGAAGTGTCTTGAGTTACCGAGATACCAAGTCTGATCAGATTGTCTTGGGAGGAGGTCTATTCCTTCGTTGACCGTGAGAGCTTGTCATGGGCTAAGTTGGGACTCCCCTGCAGGGATTGAACTTTCGAAAGCCGTGCCCGCGGTTATGGGCAGATGGGAATTTGTTAATGTCCGGTTGTAGATAACTTGAACCTTAATTTAATTAAAATGAATCAACTGAGTGTGTTGCCGTGATGGCCTCTTCTCGGCGGAGTCCGGGAAGTGGACACGGTGTTGGAGTAATGTTCGCGCAGGTTGTTCTATAGCTTCTCGCTCGTGCATTGCCTCCTCTTCTCGCTCTCTTTTGCGAATAAGTTAGCCACCATACTTGCTAGTCGCTTGCTGCAGCTCCACTCACATTTTACCTTGCCATACCTATAAGCTTGAATAGTCTTGATCGCGAGGGTACGAGATTGCTGAGTCCCTGTGGCTCACAGATTACTATTACACCAGATGCAGGTGGTGATTCCGCTCCAGGTGACGAGTACGAGCTCAAGTGGGAGTTTGACGAAGACTCTCAACGATACTATGTTTCCTTTCCCGATGATCAGTAGTGGTGCCCAGTTGGGGGTGATTGGGACCATTGTCGCATGTTGGGTTCTCTTTTATTTTGGCGCCGTAGTCGGGCCATGAGTGTTTTGGATGATGTAATGTTATTTATGTACTTGATTGACGTGGCGAGTGTAAGCCAACTATGTTCTCCCCTTTTTTCATTATATTACATGGGATGTTGTGAAGATTGCCTAAGCGACATATGCCTTCAATGCGATTATGTTTCTAAGTCGTGCCTCGACACGTGGGAGCTATAGTCGCATCGAGGGCGTTATACACACTCCAGTTCAGATGGAGCAAAATACTCAACACTGCAGCAAGGTACGGCGACAATCGCCCCTCCAAGAGCTACCCAAAGCGGAAGCTGCTACCCAAATTCGATGAGGAGGCCGCAGACCCCCCACAACCAAATATCAAAGCAGCCACCTGGTCGGATAGACGACCCCTCTACAAACACAGAGCGGCATACAACGCCGCTCACAATACAACACGCGACCCAGGTGAGGGTTCGCACCCAAAGGACGGCGCAACAAGATCCATCTATGGACCACGCAAGCGCCCCCAGCATACAATGCAACACAACAAGTATCCGAACAACATGGCACACCCAGCTACAGGGGTGCCGCACACCCCGTGTGTTTCATCGATGAGGTGCTGGACCATGAATTTCCAGAGGGATTCAAACCCGTAAACATAGAAGCATACGACGGAACAACAGACCCTGGGGTTTGGATTGAGGACTATATCCTTCATATCCATATGGCTCGAGGAGATGATCTCCACGCAATCAAATACTTACCCCTCAAGCTCAAAGGGCCAGCTCGTCACTGGCTCAAAGGCCTCCCCGAAAGCTCCATTGGAAGTTGGGAAGAGCTCGAAGACGCCTTTCGGGCAAATTTTCAAGGGACTTATGTCCGACCTCCGGATGCGGATGATCTGAGCCATATAACTCAACAGCCCGGAGAGTCAGCCCGAAAGCTTTGGAATAGGTTTCTTACTAAAAAGAACCAGATTGTCGACTGTCCAGATGCCGAAGCCTTAGCAGCTTTCAAGCATAGCGTCCGTGACGAACGGCTCGCCAGACACCTTGGCCAAAATAAGCCGAGAACGATGGCCGCATTAACAAACCTCATGACCCGCTTTTGCGCGGGTGAGGACAGCTGGCTAGCCAGATGCAGCACCAGCGACCCCAGTATATCAGAAGTTAGAGATGGAAACGGGAAATCACGGCGCAATAGCAATAACAAACGCCGGAATAAAGAAGACAACACGAAGGGCACGGCAGTAAACGCCGGATTCAAAAGCTCTCGGCCAGGTCAAAAGCCGCCCACTAAAGGCACCAGGGATGAACTGTCCAGCCTCAACAAAATTCTGGACCAAGTATGTCAGATCCACAGTACCCCGGGTAAACCTGCTAATCATACCCACAGAGAATGTTGGGTCTTCAAGCAGTCCGGCAAGCTCAACACCGTACACAAAGGGGAGGACACAGCAAGTGAAGACGAGGACGAGCCCCCCAAGCAAGACACGGGGGAACAAAAGAAATTCCCACCAGAAGTCAAAACAGTAAACGTACTACACATGATCAAGGGAAAAAACAATGCGGCACCCCCAGGAAAATATACCCAAGTGCCTGTCACCTCGAAGTCCTGCCAATGGTCATCTCAACCGATCACTTTCGACCATCGTGATTACTCAGCAAGTATCCGACACACAGGATGGGCTGCCTTGGTGTTAGACCCAGTAATTGGCGGATATCACTTCACACGAGTCTTGATGGACGGTGGCAGCAGCCTAAACCTAATATACTAGGATATAATCCATGGGATGGGGTTAGACCCAACACAAATTCGCCATAGCAATACTACCTTTAAAGGAGTAACGCCAGGCCCAGGGGCTCGTTGTATGGGCTCCCTCCTACTACAAGTTATATTCGGCTCCCCCGATAACTTCCGTCGCGAGCATTTAACTTTCCACATCGCTCCGTTTCAAAGTGGCTATCAAGCACTGCTAGGACGCGAAGCTTTCGCTTGCTTTAATGCAATACCACACTACGCCTCCCTCACACTCAAGATGCCCGGTCCACGTGGCATCATTATAGTGCATGGAGATATCAAGCTCTCTCTGCGCGCTGAAGAGAGTGAGGCTGCCTTGGCAGCCGAACATTAAAGACGTCCGGACCAGCGATCGAGTCCGGCGTCGCTATTTACACCGAATAGGTGATCACACCCCTATTCGTCAATACAAGGGGCTCAACGCGCGCAGACAAGTGGCAATTTCTTATCATCTTCAATTATACATGGTTTCTTTAAAAACTATCTTTTTGCACGACAACTCTTTCACTTAACTTCCTCTCTTTTACAGACGATCATCGTGCTACACCCGTCCAGGATACGGCACAACAGAGACACAAGCGCAGACGTGCAGCAGGGACCCGCTCAAAGGATTCTTTTTAGATTAAGACCCTGCGTAAACCTTTTTTACTGTCTCTTGTTGATACATATCCACTGTTGTGAAGGATGCTGATGTCTTGGCATGTGGCCACGCCAGAACAATGCACGTACCTGGACACAAGGGGCTTATTACAAAGGCCATTATTTAGGCCCGGTTTATACCACAAAGACCGAATACCTTAGGGAGTGTTCGGCGTTGCGAGTTTGGCCCTATATGCATCAGCTCCGAATCATTGTCTTTGGTCAAATGTTGGGTTTGCCCAGCTCCTGTGTTTTGGTGCCTTACGTTCCGCTTTACCGGCTAAGGTAGCACCTGGAGAACTACTGCGATTGTGCCCTGGTTCATCCGGATGAGCACCTCAGTAGAGAAAGCCGAAAACTGACTGTCATGATATAGCGTGAGACTGGTCAACCACTCGATGACCTGTGGGAATGTTAGAATTCCTCCGCCTTAACGAAGGGCCATTTTCCGGCCAGGCATATACACACCCCGAGATCGGGAGAGTGCGGAGCCACCAGGGGCTATCTAGTAGCCCCACTGTCAAACTCCTATGGCTAAGTGAAAGTGTTAAAGCATTATAGTCCGGTTGCCTCGCTCGCTCCGCTATCATCTCCTTAATAGGACCAAGACGTTGGGTTAAGTGTGAACGCGTGTTTTTGCTAGCACCTCCACATTATATGCGTGGGGGTTGAAGCCGACGACTGCAATCTTTCAGGTTATACACACGTGTACAAAAACGGCCGCCCAGGAGGCATCATATTACTTTCAGGCAAAAGTATAAAAATAGCCTTATAAAACTCTATAAAAGCATTTCGCTTACAATGAGATTACATATCACTTAAACATAATATTTTTTGAGCACTGGGTCTCTACCAAATGGGCACCCTCAAGAACTTCTTCAAAGTAGTGCTCAGCAGCCTTTCGACCTATGGCCGAATCCCGCGCTACAACATTGGTAGCATCCATCTCCGCCCAGTATGCCTTGACACGGGAAAAGGCCATCCGTGCGCCCTCTATGCACGCCGACCTCTTCATCGCATCAATGCGCGGCATCACATTGAGTAACTGCTGCACCAAGCTGAAATAGCTGTTCGGTTTTGACCCTTCCGGCCATACCTGATCCACAACAGACCTCATGGAGAGTCCGGACAACCTATTTAGTTTAGCCCATTCGGCTAATTGGTCAGTCAATGAAATTGGACGCTCGGGAGTATGGAATTGTCTCCAAAACAGCTGGTCTACTCCACGGTCCGTCTGACCCTGGAAGTACTTGGCCGCATTGGCAGCGCTCGCCGCCAAATCCATATACACATCCTCCGAGCTCCACAGCCGATCCAGGGGGGCATACCGTGGATCTCTGAACTTCCTCCGCAACATAAAGGATTTCCCAGCTACAATATCCTCGGCTTCCCGCAGCTCCTCCTTCTTTGCCCTCATAGCAGAGCGGAGGTCCTTCCTCGTTGCAACAGCCTTCTCAAGGTCCGATGCCTTCGCCTGGTTTTCCTTTCCAAGAACCCGGCAACGGTCGGCGGCGGCTTTTAATTCTATAGCCATCTTGGCCATCTTATCTCGGCTCTCGCCATGTGCGGCCTTCTCGGCTTGCAACTCTTCGGACGCCTTTAAACAGCCGCATTACCCAACCTCGCTTGTTCCTTGGCTCGGGCAAGTTCTGCCCGCAAGGCTTCAACATTGGCAGCCCCATCTGCAGTCACAACATATTAAATATACTGGCATCATGCTACTCTCCCTATGTGACGTTCACCAGATAATGACACTTACCATGTGCCGCATCCAACTGCCGTTCTAAATGGGCAAAGTCGCTAGTTCGGCTAGCCACCAGAGCTTCCATCACCTGCACATCGAGGCAGTATGGTTATTACCTAGGAATATGATCCTCTGTTCGTCGTCGTTTCCGACGACAACCAGAGTCTCAGGGGCTACTATCTACACAGGGCACACCTAGTATGTGCAGGACTATCATACATTATTTTATGTACCTCAAACCCTGTCAGTAGACTCATAAAAGCTTAATGCAATCCGCTTTCGGCGGACGAGATTCTCTCCATCACCGTATTCATCAGCACACGATGTTCATCTGAGATGGCCGCTCGCCCCACCAACTCCCTCAGAACATCCGACCACACACTAGACGGTGCCGGACTCGTTTGTCTGCTCTCTTCGGGAGCCAGACACTGGGAACTTCGGGGGTTGACACGATTATCTTCTGGCCTCGCCGGACTCGGAGAGGCCCTCCGCGACGACACTTCAGGGTCGCCCGCTTCCGGAGCGGAGGAGTCCGGAGGGGGCGTTTGGCTCTCCATCATCTCTGGAAGAAGATCCCTCGAAGACGAGCTCATTTGAGAGGGGCTAAGGCCCGAACTACAAAGATACATGCAGCAGTTATCTTCTCAGAAGAAAAGACGACATATCTATACTATTAAGGTATTTTGGGTCACTTACGACTCGTGGGAGAATTGATCCCCTCGCGGACTTTGTGCGGCAACGGCGCCCCCCGAGGTAGGACCCTCTGTGGGAGACTTCTTCCCTCGTTTGGAAGTTTCGGCTTCCGAATCCCCGGGCGCAGTCCTTTTCCTCTTCTGGTCGTCTTCCTTCATGGAGACGCTCGTTCCCTTGGCTGGAATGGGCAGCGTTGAGGGCCCGCGTCCGCCCGTATTACCATCCATAGTATTTTCCTTTAAAGGCTCCGGGCAGGGTGTGGTCTGGAGCATCTTCTCCAATACCGGATTTTCCAAACCCTCAGGGAGGGGGCCGAACACCGAATCAACTTCGCCTTTGTTAGCCAGTCCTGGTCAAAAAGTGAACTCTCAGAAATAACTTCGTAACAAAGGAGAGATAGTATGTTCGGCCGGAAGATGCCTTACCTGTTCGGCGGCGCGGTTGCTACTCAGGCCCGCGTCCTCGGTGATTTCCGGACACTCCACCTAAGGTCCGAAGAACGACTTGTACATCTCCTCGTGCGTCAGGCCGAGGAAATTTTGAATGGCGCGCTGTCCCTCGGGATTAAACCCCCACAAGCGAAGAGGCCGGCGTTTGCAAGGCTGGACTTGGCGAACCAGCATAACTTGTGCTACCGCAACCAAACTGATATCTCCATTAAAGAGATCTTGAATGCGGCCCTGCAGTATAGGCATGTCCTTGGCCGGACCCCAGCTCAATCCTCTGCTAATCCATGACATCAGTTGTGGTGGAGGGCCCAGGCGGAAGACAGGGGCGGCCGCCCACTTGGCACTTCTAGGAGCCGTGATGTAGAACCACTCCTGTTGCCACAATTCAGACACCTCTGGAATGGAACCTTTGGGCCATGCAGCTCCCACCATCTTGCGTATTGAGGCACCTCCACACTCCACATGTTGCCCCTCGATCATCTTCGGTTTTACTTCAAAGGTCTTGAGCCATAGGCCAAAGTGAGGGGTAACCTGGAGGAAGGCCTCGCACACGACAATAAATGTCGTGATATGAAGAAAGGAGTCCGGAGCTAGATCATGGAAATCTAGCCCGTAGTAAAACATCAAGCCCCTGACAAAAGGATCCAGTGCAAGGCCTAGACCTCGGAGGAAGTGGGAGACGAACACGATGCTCTCGTTGGGTTCGGGGGAGGGGACGGCCTGCCCCCGGGGAGGCAGCCGATGCAGAATCTCGGCGGTCAGATATCTGGCCTCCCTCAACTTTTTGACGTCTTCTTCCGTGATGGAAGAAGGCGCCCATAGGGCTTGAAGGCTAGATCCGGACATGACTGAAGGTTCGGAGCACCTGACCTGAACTTTGGGCGTTTGAGCTTGAGGTGGGGGAAGGATTCGATTGAGCACGGGAGGGAAAAATAAAAGGCCTCGTCCCTTTATAAAGAGGGTGGATATCGAGCGTCCTCCCCGTGTCCGTTTGGACTTGCCTACGATCTAGGAGTCCTAGAAGTGGTTGGGTTACCCACGCCCGTATTGATGAGAATCCCGGAATAAGGGGACACGATCTTTGCTTTAACAAGACGTGCCAAGGAAACCGCCTCGCGTAACACGCTAAGATGGGACAGTAAAACGGTTCGAATAAAAGCTTGGCCGTGGTGTGATGTCACACTACGGAATAAGGGGACACGATCTCTGCTTTAACAAGACGTGCCAAGGAAACCGCCTCGCGTAACACGCTAAGATGGGACAGTAAAACGGTTCGAATAAAAGCTTGGCCGTGGTGTGATGTCACACTACGGAATACGTCAGCAGATTAGATTTGTGTAAATATTATTCTCTCTATGGCAATATGTGGAAACTTATTTTGCAGAGCCGGACACTATCTTTGTGTTCAAAATCTTCTATGAAGTACTTGGAGGAGAAACCTGCCTTGCAATGCCGAAGACAATTTGCTCGCCGGACTCGTCGTCATTGAAGCCTGGTTTAGGGGCTACTAAGGGAGTCCTGGATTAGGGGGTGTTCGGATAGCCGAACTATACCTTCAGCCGGACTCCTGGACTATGAAGATACAAGATTGAAGACTCCGTCCCGTGTCCGGAAGGGACTTTCCTTGGCGTGGAAGGCAAACTTGGCGATACTGATGTTCAGATCTCCTACGATTGTAACCGACTCTATGTAACCCTAACCCTATCCGGTGTCTATATAAACCGGAGGGTTTTAGTCCGTAGGACAACATACACATCAACAATCATACCATAGGCTAGCTTCTAGGGTTTAGCCTCCTCGATCTCATGGTAGATCTACTCTTGTACTACCCATATCATCAATATTAATCAAGCAGGACATAGGGTTTTACCTCCATCGAGAGGGCCCGAACCTGGGTAAAACTTCGTGTCCCTTGCCTCCTGTTACCATCCAGCTTAGACGCACAGTTCGGGACCCCCTACCCGAGATCCGCTGGGTTTTGACACCGACAAAGGGGAAGGGAAGGATGAATCCAGTGACTCGTTGAAGACAATGATTTCTTGGACCAGTTCCAGTTGCTGTGACAACTGTACGTCTGGTTAGGGAGGCTGAGATTCAACTCAGAAGACCTCGTCTTCACCTTATTCCCCTTGAGCTAAGGACACCCAGTCCTCGCCCAATCACTCTGGTAAGTCTTCAAGGTAGACGTCCAAACCTTCACAGACTTCGTTCATCGGCGATCCACAATGACTCTTGGATGCACAGAACGCGACGCCTAACCGGCTAGAGGATTCACAGTCCTCAAGTGTAATAAGTCTTCAGATTACACAGACAGGAAGACTTAAGTGATGCCTAACACTCTTTGGCTCTGGGTGTTTAGGGCTTTTTCCTCGCAAGGAATTCTCTCTCAAAGGCTTCGAGGTGGGTTGCTCTCAAACGAGAAAAGCCGTACTCTAACTCTATGCAGCCAACCGTTTATGGTTGTAGGGGGTGGGCTATTTATAGCCACTAGGCAACTCGACCTGATTTGTCCGAAATGACCCTGGGTCACTAAGGAACTGACACATGTTCCAACGGTCAGATTTCAAACACACACGACAACTTTACTTGGGCTACAAGCAAAGCTGACTTATCCAACTCTGGACAAGATTTGCTCCCATAGTCTTCACTCGAAGACATAGGATTTTGGTTAAGCATCACTTCAGTCATTCTAACTGGTTCTCTTGGACCCCACTTAATAGTACGGTGGTTCCTATGACTCAACAAACAAAAACACAGAACGACGAAACTGCTAAGTCTTCGCGCTCCATAGTCTTCACGCGATGTCTTCTCTTGTCATAGTCTTCAATGTGAATGTCTTCACATACCACCTTTGACTTCAATGTCTTCATACCTTTTTAGGGGTCATCTCTGGTAGGAAAACCGAATCAATGAGGGACTTCTACCTGTGTTATCCTGCAATTCTCACAAACACATTAGTCCCTCAACTAGGTTTGTCGTCAATACTCCAAAACCAACTAGGGGTGGCACTAGATGCACTTACAATCTCCCCCTTTTTGGTGATTGATGACAAACTAGTTGAAGTTTTCAACGGGGAATATAATATGTGAAATTGTAAAGGATAGGGAATTGTCTTCATAAGTTGCAAGGGCTCCCCCCTGAAGATGTGCATATAAGTAATTTGCTTTTGGAATGCAAATGCGCATGGCAGGTTGTACTTGTGGAGATCCTCTTCAACTTATGATGACAACTCATCATGCATGAAAAGTATGTGAAGATAATGACATGCATAATGAAAAATGGACGTCTGCAAAATGATCTATGTGCGGAATTTATCGTCGCACATGCAGAATTTATGATCGCATCACAGAATAGCAAATAAGTAGCAGACGACCATCGAGTTTAAGTGTTACAACTCAAAGAACCAAATGTATCAAAACGAGAGTTGTAAACACTAGGCAAAACATAAAGCAACCGCCCATATGGACCCGCTTGAAGACTATCAAACTCATATGCTTCTCCCCCTTTTGTCAGTAAGGACCAAAAAGGTTTGAAGACATAGAGCATCTACTCGTTCCCACGAGGAGTAGGTGAAGCAGCAAGGTCGTCGGTGCTGTCCGGCGGTGCAGACGAACTTGGGGCAGTGTCGATGCGTGCAGAAGTAGGGGGCGGTGAAGTAGCATCGTCTTCGTCATCGATCACTCTGGCATTCTCAGTTGTTGCGGAGGAAGAGAACTCAGAGTCTTCAAGAGACGGAGTTCGTCGCAGCACATTCCGTCTTGGAGGTGTGGAGTCAAACTTGAAACGTTCAGAGAAGCCATCCTCTTGAAGATCATCTTCAGAACACATAAGCGTCAGCCCTTTCCGTGTACGCCGACAGGTTTCATGGGCAACAAAGGCATTCTTGGTGGCAAGATTGCGAATGCGGTTGACATCCACCAAGAGGCTTTCCATTTAGCGCTTCAGACAGTCATGATGCCTATCCTATTTCTGATGAAGGGCAACCAGAAGCTATCTGTCATTGAGAACACGAGATCGCTTCTTGGGCCGTTGGGCAATAGTGCTTTTAGTGGCTTCAGTGAGGGCACGATGAGGTGCACGTGTAGTACCAGCCAGAGGATAAACACGAGTGACTGCTTCAACTCCTTCAATGTTTTGAGAGAAACATTGATGCTCAGCATTCTGAAGACTAAGAGGCTCCTTGGCAGACTCTGGATAGATGGCTTCAACAGACATATCAACGTCAGGCAGAAAGATCCGATGATTGCGAGCAGAGGGTTGATATGAGACAGCTGAGTGTAGTTTGATCAGCCGCATTATCCATGGAGCGTAAAACTTCAAGCCAAAAAGATCAGATCCTGATGCAGCAAGTTGGCGGATGAAGAAGTCTTGTGCATTGAAGCATTTTCCATGAAGAATATAAAAGACCAAAGTCTTCATTGCCCCTTCCATCTTTGCATGTGGAGAATGTCCTTTGATGGGCCAGAGAGTTCGCCTGATAATGTGATAGATAGTGTGTGGCAAATACTCAAGGTCTTCAACAAAGAACTCCTTAGGATATGCAGCATCTGGAGGCAAAGGCTTCATCATGCTAAGCATCTGACTCATGTTTGGTTCAGGTTTCTGAAAGATGCTCTCCATAGCTGCACTGTGAAGCTAACAACCAGGTTCATAAAGATCTCCAGGAGTGGGCAGACCAGTGAGCTCAATGATGTCAAAGGCTTTGGCTTCGTGATGAACATTGCCGGTCATCCACTCAAGGACCCAAGTCTTCGGATCTTTGTTGTAGCCACGAATGTGAAGAGTGGCATAGAATTGGAGCAGCAAGTCTTCGTTCCAGTGCTCTTTGTTGGTGACAAAAGGCAACAATCCAGACTCTTTGAAGCAATCCAGAGCTTCTTCCAAGCAAGGCAGACCAGTTATAGCTTCAGTGTCAAGACGCTTATGAGGGAAAATGCGACCTTGATTGTACAGAATGCATGAGTAATAACTTCGCTGTGGATAGCTCCAGAACCGATCAAAAGATATTCTTTCCCTTGAGTAGGGGTTCTTGGCGCTATTGAAGAAGGTGTTATCTGCTTTGAAGCCGTTGACATTAAAGGATCCAGGCGCTGATGCAGGACCTGGAAACCTGGGCAACCTTGGCATTGGCTTCTGTACCTGAGGCCTGTGCTCAACATGATAGTCAAACTGAGGACCAGCAGCAGGTGCAGGAACAGGAGCAGTGGCAGAGGCGTTGGGCTGCACAACAGAGGCTTTAGGAGCAGTTGCATCATTGGCTTCATTGACTTCTGGCATTGGTGCAGGCTCCACATTTGCTTCAGCCATGACTACGTCATTGGCTTCATTTGTGTTGGTGGTGGCAGCCTTAAGATTCTCAACCTCCACTTGATGAGCTGGAGGGTCGGGCACAGACACGTTCTCCTCGAGAATAGCTTCTTCATTAATGGGGGGAGTAGGGACACGTTCTTCTTCTCGTGTGTCGTCGGCTGATGCAGCCGGAATGTCTTCAGCAGCTTTAGCCTTAGACTCGGAGACATTCACAGTAGGAGTGTCATCTGGAAACACTTGACGTGCAACAGATTGGTGGGGCACTTCTCCTTCTGGAATGCTCGAAAGAGGGACTTGAGACCTTGGTCCTTTGTGAAGCCTGCGTAATGCTGGCGACGCCTCTGGATACGGAGTTGGCTGGGCCTCAAAGTCATCTTCTTCTTCTTGCCGGGGTGGTGTGACTTGTTGTTGTGGGTGATCAGCCCATGATGCATCCTGAGCAATTGGCATCAGAGGACGACCAATGCTGATGAGTTCGCTGTGCGTAAGCACAGGCGATGATACCAAGTTGTGCTCGATCAAAGGAAGAACTACATCATCTTCAACATTGTCATGGTGACCAATGTCTTCAGCAGCGGTGGGATCAACTGCTGGAATGTCTTCAGCTGCATGAGCCTCTGTAGAAGCAGGCTCATGGACAATCAGTTGGCGCTCGTGGTGTATAGATGCAGGGCGAACCATTGAGATAGGTTCAACAACTAAGGGCTTTGTGGGAGCAGCCCGATCCTTCTTGGTCTTGCGCTTCTTCTTGGAGGGAGCAGCATCAGAGGCTTCAGGATGTTTCCTCTTTTTGGCTTCAGCCTCAGCAGTCCTCGTCTTCTTCAGTTCTTAAGCGGTTGTCCTGACCTTTGGCTTCGAGCCAGTCATGCTGGCTGGGAAGACAATGAGATGTGCTTCTTGCCTTGGTGCTTCGGGTTCGGCCACAGCTGGCTTCTTCTTCTTCTTCTTTGCAGCCATCCTGGGATCGATGCCAGGACGACAAAGGGCCTTGCGCTTCTCAGCCTCATTGTAGGCTTGCACACACTTGTCAGCTAGGCTCTTCATGCGCGAGCCTTGAGCTTCTTCACGCTTCTTGAGAAAGGCTTCTTTGAGCTCATGCAGCATGATCTTGACATTTTTGACTTCTTGCACGCTGAGCTTGGCCATGTGCTTCTTGAACTGAGCTTTCTCAAAGTCGATCTTTTGCTTCAGTTCAATGATGCGCCGAGCTAGAGCTAGCTCTAAAGCAATGGCGCCATGGAAGGCGACACTGAGGCTAATTGGAAGTTGCAGATCTTCAAAGCTGAGGTTGGGCATGTCAAACCACTCATCAATAAAGTTGTGGATGATTGCCACGTCAAAGAGAGGCAAATCATTGAAGATTTCTGCTTCTTCTTTGCTCTTGATGAGTTGCTCAAGAGCGTCATCTGCAAGATCTTCATCGCTGGACAGATCAATGGCGTCGTTGCGCAGAATAGCAGCAGCAGTCAGTTCTTGGCTGGTGTGTTGCAAAGGCATCTTGACTCTCGAGGGCTTGGAGATGCGTGACAAATCTTCAGACTGCACACTATCTTCAGGAGGTGCAGTAGCTAGTGCCTTCGCCCGTGAGATTTTTGGTGCTGAGGCAGGCATTGAAGCTTTAGGCTTCTTCAGTTTCTGTGGCTTCGGTGGTGCAGGCGCTTCATCAGATTCAGCGTCATCTGTAGGCTCATCCACGGCTGTCCCTTGAACCTTGATATGAGTGATGAGACCTTCCAGGTTGTAGAAGGGCCCAACGAGATTGGGTTCAGCTTCACGGGTGCCATCGGCACGGGGAGCAGAAGGGCTAGGGTTGAAGTCATGTCCCCATGACTTCTTGTTTTGCTTGCCCGAATTCTTGGCAAACTGGAAGTTGCGCTTGAACAGATTGTCGTCACGACACCATAGTAATGACGATGGGTGTGCATCCGCAGGCTGTTGTCCATGGACCATGCAGGGATAGAAGCCTTGTTCAATGGCTTCATCTCTGGACCTGGGTTGAAGATTTTTGTATAGGATGTCTCCCCATGGTCGCTTGATGGCGTTTTTCTCACCATATTCCTGGGTCACAAACCGGTACTTGAACCATTGTTCTGCACAATATCTTCGAATCCATTGGATTCGGGTCTTGCGCTGATTGTAATCCTCTTGAGGATCTGTCTTGTAAAGCTCTGAGAGGTCATCAGGAAAATCTCTTGACGTTCCCCCACGACGCTGTCGGCCACCCTTCCTTACTGATTTCTCTGCAGCCATGAACTTCAAACTGAATGGCTTCAACACGTTCAAAGGTTTCAAAGGATTTCGCTTGCTGGACAAATAGGAACTGGCTTCGGGAGAATTTATATGATGCTGTAAGAATTCTGCAAATGAATGCAGACTATGAGAACCAAGGGATTCTCCCACGGACATGTACCTGTGACAGCATTAAGGTGCGAGGGAAGGGGAAGAGGTCATATGCATTCTCAGAAGATTTTGAAGATAAGACAGTTTAGAAGACATTGACCTCAACGTGCGAAAACATTCACTCATAGATAAGGAGTTGGTTCCCAGATTTGTACGAATCCATGGATCAATACAAGTGAGGAATCTAACTACTTTGAGAAGCATAAGTGAACATACTAGGCATATTATGAGATGCAGTATGAAATAGATCCAACATGTGTGAATAGAAACTTCTTGTGGCAGAAAGTGATGAATCTATAAGATCAAAGGGGCCGTAAAAAGGAAGTTTTATTTACCACACAAAGAACTGCTAGACGGAGTGGGAGAGGAGGCCGAGAAGTTTGATCGTCCGTGCCCTAACTTGGCGACGGAGGACACCTACGGCGACGGCGGAGAAGACGATGTCCGCGGCCGGCGTGAAGACGGCGTCCGAGAGGTCCCGACAGCTAAGCGCTTCGTCGCCGGCGTCGTCAAGGGCTAGCGGTGGCGCTAGGGTTTGTGCGAGAGTGGAAGAAAGGATGACTGTGGTGAGGCGTGTATTTATAGGGACAGGGACGGCACAGTGTTATTACACAGGTGCCCCTGGCGATTCACATCTGAAGGACACATGGCCATCATGCAACATATCAGAGGTTGTTCCACGTTCCCACGCACGCCTGGATTGTCGGGTGGTCGTTCCCACTTCTTCGGGTTTCAGGTGAAGGAATTAGCATTGAAAGCGGACTTAATGTTTGTCTCTGTATCTTCTGCTGACAAGGATGCAGAGAAGACATTCGACAGTTTCAAGAGAATGCGTATGATTTGGAGAGATAGAGTTTGAGATAGAAAGCATAGAGAGGTTAGGGTCCGATCACATTCACTTAGTTCAAAAGATTCAACAAGAAGACATAGCTATAAGTGAATGCTGTAGAGGACAGAACACTAGTATATGTATATATATATATAGGTGAGAAAGACAATCAAACCAACATAGTGAAGATAATCATGAAGACAAGTTGAGAATGAAGACAAACAAAATGTGAAGACATAGCAAATGTAACCACATGGGTAAAACACTTCAAACAGAAGAATTTGGTGGTGGCGTTACCCACCGTATAGGAAGTATTAGACCCAGACACGGCGCACAATTATCGTGGCGCTCTGAAGTCAAATTCCACATTAATGTATTCACACTTAGAATGTATGTTGGAAATATGCCCTAGAGGCAATAATAAAAGCATTATTATTATATTTCCTTATTCATGATAATTGTCTTTATTCATGCTATAATTGTGTTATCCGGAAATCGTAATACATGTGTGAATAACAGACACCAACATGTCCCTAGTAAGCCTCTAGTTGACTAGCTCGTTGATCAACAGATAGTCATGGTTTCCTGACTATGGACATTGGATGTCATTGATAACGAGATCACATCATTAGGAGAATGATGTGATGGACAAGACCCAATCCTAAACATAGCACAAGATCGTATAGTTCGTTTGCTAGAGTTTTTCCAATGTCAAGTATCTTTTCCTTAGACCATGAGATCGTGTAACTCCCGGATACCGTAGGAGTGCTTTGGGTACACCAAACGTCACAACGTAACTGGGTGACTATAAAGGTAGACTACGGGTATCTCCGAAAGTGTCTGTTGGGTTGACATGGATCAAGACTAGGATTTGTCACTCCGTATGACGGAGAGGTATCACTGGGCCCACTCGGTAATGCATCATCATAATGAGCTCAAAGTGACCAAGTGTCTGGTCACGGTATCATGCATTACGGTACGAGTAAAGTGACTTGTCGGTAACGAGATTGAACGAGGTATTGGGATACCGACGATCGAATCTCAGGCAAGTAACATATCGATTGACAAAGGGAATTGCATACGGGGTTGATTGAATCCTCGACATCGTGGTTCGTTTGATGAGATCATCGTGGAGCATGTAGGAGCCAACATGGATATCCAGATCCCGCTGTTGGTTATTGACCGGAGAGTCGTCTCGGTCATGTCTGCTGTCTCCCGAACCCGTAGGGTCTACACACTTAAGGTTCGGTGACGCTAGGGTTGTGAAGATATGTATATGCAGTAACCCGAATGTTGTTCGGAGTCCCGGATGAGATCCCGGACGTCACGAGGAGTTCCGGAATGGTCCGGAGGTAAAGAATTATATATAGGAAGTGCTGTTTCGGCCATCGGGACAAGTTTCGGGGTCACCGGTATTGTACCGGGACCACCGGAAGGGTCCCGGGGGTCCACCGGGTGGGGCCACCTATCCCGGGGGGCCCCATGGGCTGAAGTGGGAGGGAACCCAGCCCAAAGTGGGCTGGGGCGCCACCTCCCAAGGGCCCATGCGCCTAGGGTTGGGGGAAACCCTAAAAGGGGCGCCCCCTTGCTTGGGGGGCAAGCCCCCCCCCCTAGGCCCGCCGCCCTAGTAGATTCCATCTACTAGGGCCGGCGCCCCCCCTAGCACCCCTATAATATAGTGGGGGAGAGGAGGGACTTCACACACCAGCCCCTGGCGCCTCCCTCTCTCCCCGTTACGTCTCTCTCTCGTAGTACAGGCGAAGCCCTGCTACTGTGACGCCCTGCATCCACCACCACGTCGTCGTGCTGCTGGATCTTCGTCAACCTCTCCTTCCCCCTTGCTGGATCAAGAAGGAGGAGACGTCTCCCGTCCCGTACGTGTGTTGAACGCGGAGGTGCCGTCCGTTCGGCGCTTGGTCATCGGTGATTTGGATCACGTCGTGTTCGACTACATCATCACCGTTCTTTGAACGCTTCCGTGCGCGATCTACAAAGGTATGTAGATGCATCCGATGACTCGTTGCTAGATGAACTCCTAGATGGATCTTGGTGAAACGAGTAGGAAAATTTTTGTTTTCTGCTACGTTCCCCAACAGTGGCATCATGAGCTAGGTCTATGCGTAGTTCTTCTTGCGCGAGTAGAACACAATTTGTTGTGGGCGTAGATTTGTCAACTTTCTTGCCGCTACTAGTCTTTTCTTGCTTCAGCGGCATTGTGGGATGAAGCGGCCCGGACCAACCTTACACGTACGCTTACGTGAGACCGGTTCCACCGACTAACATGCACTAGTTGCATAAGGTGGCTGGCGGGTGTCTGTCTCTCCACTTTAGTTGGAGCGGATTCGATGAACAGGGTCCTTATGAAGGGTAAATAGAAGTTGACAAATCACGTTGTGGCTTTAACGTAGGTAAGAAGACGTTCTTGCTAGAACCCTAATTCAGCCACGTAAAACTTGCAACAACAATTAGAGGACGTCTAACTTGTTTTTGCAGCAAGTGGTTTGTGATATGATATGGCCAAAGTTGTGATGAATGATGAATGATCTATATGTGATGTATGAGATGCTCATGCTATTGTAATAGGAATCACGACTTGCATGTCGATGAGTATGACAACCGGCAGGAGCCATAGGAGTTGTCTTTATTCTTTTATATGACCTGCGTGTCATTGAGAAACGCCATGTAAATTACTTTACTTTATTGCTAAACGCGTTAGCCATAGTAGTAGAAGTAATAGTTGGCGAGCAACTTCATGGAGACACGATGATGGAGATCATGATGATGGAGATCATGGTGTCAAGCCGGTGACAAGATGATCATGGAGCCCCAAGATGGAGATCAAAGGAGCTATGTGATATTGGCCATATCATGTCACGTTTATTAATTGATTGCATGTGATGTTTATCATGTTTTGCATCTTGTTTACTTAGAACGACGGTAGTAAATAAGATGATCCCTCATAACAATTTCAAGAAGTGTTCTCCCCTAACTGTGCACCGTTGCTAAAGTTCGTCGTTTCGAAGCACGCCGTGATCGGGTGTGATAGATCCTTACGTTCACATACAACGGGTGTAAGACAGTTTTACACATGCAAAACACTTAGGGTTAACTTGACGAGCCTAGCATGTACAGACATGGCCTCGGAACACAGAAGACCGAAAGGTCGAGCATGAGTCGTATAGAAGATACGATCAACATGAAGATGTTCACCGACGTTGACTAGTCCGTCTCACGTGATGATCGGACACGGTCTAGTTAACTCGGATCATGTAATACTTAGATGACTAGAGGGATGTCTAATCTAAGTGGGAGTTCATTAATAATTTGATTAGATGAACTTAATTATCATGAACTTAGTCTAAAATCTTTGCAATATGTCCTGTAGATCAAATGGCCAACGTAGTCCTCAACTACAACGTGTTCCTAGAGAAAACCAAGCTGAAAGACAATGGCAGCAACTATACGGACTGGGTCCGGAATCTGAGGATCATCCTCATAGCTGCCAAGAAAGATTATGTCCTACAAGCACCGCTAGGTGAAGCTCCCGTCCCACAGAACCAAGACGTTATGAACGCTTGGCAGACACGTGTTGACGACTACTCCCTCGTTCAGTGCGGCATGCTTTACAGCTTAGAGCCGGGGCTCCAAAAGCGTTTTGAGAGACATGGAGCATATGAGATGTTCGAAGAGCTGAAAATGGTTTTTCAAGCTCATGACCGGATCGAGAGATATGAAGTCTCCGATAAGTTCTTTAGCTGTAAGATGGAGGAAAATAGTTCTGTCAGTGAGCACATACTCACTATGTCTGGGTTACATAACCGCTTGTCTCAGCTGGGAGTTAATCTCCCGGATGATGCGGTCATTGACAGAATCCTCCAGTCGCTTCCACCAAGCTACAAGAGCTTTGTGATGAACTTCAACATGCAGGGGATGCAAAAGACCATTCCTGAGTTGTTCTCAATGCTGAAATCAGCGGAGGTAGAAGTCAAGAAGGAACATCAAGTGTTGATGGTCAATAAAACCACTAAGTTCAAGAAAGGCAAGGGTAAAAAGAACTTCAAGAAGGACGGCAAGGAGGTTGCCGCGCCCGGCAAGCAAGCTGCCGGGAAGAAGCCAAAGAATGGACCCAAGCCTGAGATAGAGTGCTTTTATTGCAAAGGGAAGAGTCACTGGAAATGGAACTGCCCCAAATACTTAGCGGACAAGAAGGCCGGCAACACCAAAGGTATATTTGATATACATGTAATTGATGTGTACCTTACCAGTACTCGTAGTGACTCCTGGGTATTTGATACCGGTGCCGTTGCTCATATTTGTAACTCACAGCAGGAGCTGCGGAATAAACAGAGACTGGCGAAGGACGAGGTGACGATGCGCATCGGGAATGGTTCCAAGGTCGATGTGATCGCCGTCGGCACGCTGCCTCTACATTTACCTACGGGATTAGTTTTAAACCTCAATAATTGTTATTTAGTGCCAGCTTTGAGCATGAACATTGTATCGGGATCTCGTTTAATTCGAGATGGCTACTCATTTAAATCTGAGAATAATGGTTGTTCCATTTATATGAGAGATATGTTTTATGGTCATGCTCCTATGGTAAATGGTTTATTCTTAATGAATCTCGAGCGTATTGCTACACATATTCATAGTGTGAGTACCAAAAGATGTAAGGTTGATAATGATAGTCCCACATACTTGTGGCACTGCCGCCTTGGTCACATAGGTGTCAAACGCATGAAGAAGCTCCATGCAGATGGACTTTTAGAGTCTCTTGATTATGAATCATTTGACACGTGCGAACCATGCCTCATGGGTAAAATGACCAAGACTCTGTTCTCAGGAACAATGGAGCGAGCAACCAACTTATTGGAAATCATACATACTGATGTGTGCGGTCCAATGAGTGTTGAGGCTCGCGGTGGCTATCGTTATGTTCTCACTCTCACTGATGACTTGAGTAGATATGGGTATGTCTACTTAATGAAACACAAGTCTGAAACCTTTGAAAAGTTCAAGGAATTTCAGAGTGAGGTTGAAAATCAACGTGACAGGAAAATCAAGTTTCTACGATCATATCGTGGAGGAGAATACTTGAGTCACGAGTTTGGCACACACTTAAGAAAATGTGGAATAGTTTCACAACTCACGCCGCCTAGAACACCTCAGCGTAACGGTGTGTCCGAACGTCATAATCGCACTCTATTAGATATGGTGCGATCTATGAAGTCTCTTACCGATTTACCGCTATCCTTTTGGGGCTATGCTTTAGAGACTGCCGCATTCACTTTAAATAGGGCTCCGTCGAAATCCGTTGAGACGACACCGTATGAATTATGGTTTGGGAAGAAACCTAAGCTGTCGTTTCTAAAAGTTTGGGGATGCGATGCTTATGTCAAGAAACTTCAACCTGAAAAACTCGAACCCAAGTCGGAAAAATGCGTCTTCATAGGATACCCAAAAAGAAACTATTGGGTACACCTTCTACCTCAGATCCGAAGGCAAGATCTTTGTTGCCAAGAATGTGTCCTTTCTAGAGAAAGAGTTTCTCTCGAAAGAAGTAAGTGGGAGGAAAGTGGAGCTTGATGAAGTATTACCTCTTGAACCGGAAAATGGCGCAACTCAAGAAAATGTTCCTGAGGTGCCTGCACCGACTAGAGAGGAAGTTAATGATAATGATCAAGATACTTCTGATCAAGCTCCTACTGAAATTCGAAGCTCCACAAGGACACGTTCCGCACCAGAGTGGTACGGCAACCCTGTCTTGGAAATAATGTTGTTAGACAACGGTGAACCTTCGAACTATGAAGAAGCGATGGCGGGCCCGGATTCCGAAAAATGGCTAGAAGCCATGAAATCCGAGATAGGATCCATGTATGAAAACGAAGTATGGACTTTGACTGACTTGCCCGTTGAGCGGCGAGCCATAGAAAATAAATGGATCTTTAAGAAGAAGACAGACGCGGATGGTAATGTGACCATCTATAAAGCTCGGCTTGTCGCTAAGGGTTATCGACAAGTTCAAGGGGTTGACTACGATGAGACTTTCTCACCGGTAGCGAAGCTAAAGTCCGTCCGAATCATGTTAGCAATTGCCGCATTCTACGATTATGAGATATGGCAAATGGACGTCAAAACGGCATTCCTTAATGGTTTCCTTAAGGAAGAATTGTATATGATGCAGCCAGAAGGTTTTGTCGATCCTAAGAATGCTGACAAGGTGTGCAAGCTCCAACGCTTGATTTATGGGCTGGTGCAAGCATCTCGGAGTTGGAACATTCGCTTTGATGAGATGATCAAAGCGTTTGGGTTTACGCAGACTTATGGAGAAGCCTGCGTTTACAAGAAAGTGAGTGGGAGCTCTGTAGCATTTCTCATATTATATGTAGATGACATACTATTGATGGGAAATGATATAGAACTCTTGGACAGCATCAAGGCCTACTTGAATAAGAGTTTTTCAATGAAGGACCTTGGAGAAGCTGCTTATATATTAGGCATCAAGATCTATAGGGATAGATCGAGACACCTCATAGGTCTTTCACAAAGCACATACCTTGATAAGATATTGAAGAAGTTCAATATGGATCAATCCAAGAAGGGGTTCTTGCCTATGTTACAAGGTATGAAATTGAGCTCAGCTCAATGTCCGACCACGGCAGAAGATATAGAAGACATGAGCATCATCCCCTATGCATCAGCCATAGGTTCTATTATGTATGCCATGCTGTGTACCAGACCTGATGTAAACCTTGCCGTAAGTTTGGTAGGAAGGCACCAAAGTAATCCTGGCAAGGAACACTGGACAACGGTCAAGAATATCCTGAAGTACCTGAAAAGGACTAAGGAAATGTTTCTCGTTTATGGAGGTGACGAAGAGCTCATCGTAAAGGGTTACGTCGATGCTAGCTTCGACACAGATCTGGATGACTCTAAGTCACAAACCGGATACGTGTATATTTTGAATGGTGGGGCAGTAAGCTGGTGCAGTTGCAAGCAAAGCGTCGTGGCGGGATCTACATGTGAAGCGGAGTACATGGCAGCCTCGGAGGCAGCACATGAAGCAATATGGGTGAAGGAGTTCATCACCGACCTAGGAGTCATACCCAATGCGTCGGGGCCGATCAAGCTCTTCTGTGACAACACTGGAGCTATTGCTCTTGCCAAGGATCCCAGGTTTCACAAGAAGACAAGGCACATCAAGCGTCGCTTCAACTCCATTCGTGAAAATGTTCAAGATGGAGACATAGAGATTTGTAAAGTACATACGGACCTGAATGTAGCGGATCCGTTGACTAAACCTCTCCCTAGAGCAAAACATGATCAACACCAGAATTCCATGGGTGTCCGATTCATCACAATGTAACTAGATTATTGACTCTAGTGCAAGTGGGAGACTGTTGGAAATATGCCCTCTGTTGGAAATATGCCCTAGAGGCAATAATAAAAGCATTATTATTATATTTCCTTGTTCATGATAATTGTCTTTATTCATGCTATAATTGTATTATCCGAAAATCGTAATACATGTGTGAATAACAGACACCAACATGTCCCTAGTAAGCCTCTAGTTGACTAGCTCGTTGATCAACAGATAGTCATGGTTTCCTGACTATGGACATTGGATGTCATTGATAACGAGATCACATCATTAGGAGAATGATGTGATGGACAAGACCCAATCCTAAACATAGCACAAGATCGTATAGTTCGTTTGCTAGAGTTTTTCCAATGTCAAGTATCTTTTCCTTAGACCATGAGATCGTGTAACTCCCGGATACCGTAGGACTTTGGGTATACCAAACGTCACAACGTAACTGGGTGACTATAAAGGTAGACTACGGGTATCTCCGAAAGTGTCTGTTGGGTTGACATGGATCAAGACTGGGATTTGTCACTCCGTATACGGAGAGGTATCACTGGGCCCACTCGGTAATGCATCATCATAATGAGCTCAAAGTGACCAAGTGTCTGGTCACGGGATCATGCACTACGGTACGAGTAAAGTGACTTGCCGGTAACGAGATTGAACGAGGTATTGGGATACCGACGATCGAATCTCGGGCAAGTACTCGATTGACAAAGGGAATTGATACGGGATTGATTGAATCCTCGACATCGTGGTTCATCCGATGAGATCATCGAGGAGCATGTGGGAGCCAAAATGGGTATCCAGATCCCGCTTGGTTATTGACCGGAGAGTCGTCTCGGTCATGTCTGCATGTCTCCCGAACCCGTAGGGTCTACACACTTAAGGTTCGGTGACGCTAGGGTTGTTGAGATATATATAGTAACCCGAATGTTGTTCGGAGTCCCGGATGAGATCCCGGACGTCACGAGGAGTTCCGGAATGGTCCGGAGGTAAAGAATTATATAGAAGTGCTGTTTCGGCCATCGGGACAAGTTTCGGGGTCACCGGTATTGTACCGGGACCACCGGAAGGGTCCCGGGGGTCCACCGGGTGGGGCCACCTATCCCGGAGGGCCCCATGGGCTGAAGTGGGAGGGAACCCAGCCCATAGTGGGCTGGGGCGCCACCCCCCTAGGGCCCATGCGGCTAGGGTTGAGGGGAAACCCTAAAGGGGGCGCCCCCTTGCTTGGGGGGCAAGCCCCCCACCCTAGGCCGCCGCCCCCCCTAGTAGATTCCATCTACTAGGGCCGGCGCCCCCCCTAGCACCCCTATATATAGTGGGGGAGAGGAGGGACTTCATACCCCAGCCCCTGGCGCCTCCCTCTCTCCCCGTTACGTCTCTCTCTCGTAGTATAGGCTCTCTCGTAGTATAGGCGAAGCCCTGCTACTGTGACGCCCTGCATCCACCACCACGGCGTCGTGCTGCTGGATCTTCATCAACCTCTCCTTCCCCCTTGCTGGATCAAGAAGGAGGAGACGTCTCCCGTCCCGTACGTGTGTTGAACGCGGAGGTGCCGTCCGTTCGGCGCTTGGTCATCGGTGATTTGGATCACGTCGTGTTCGACTACATCATCACCGTTCTTTGAACGCTTCCGTGCGCGATCTACAAAGGTATGTAGATGCATCCGATGACTCGTTGCTAGATGAACTCCTAGATGGATCTTGGTGAAACGAGTAGGAAATTTTTTGTTTTCTGCTACGTTCCCCAACATGTATGTCTTCATTGATTGAAGATATACTTTACTTCGTGTGTCGCACATCTAAGTCATCAATATGCATAAGTGTTAGGATGTGTGCCTGATCACAGGACATTTGAGGATTCCAAGATATTTAGCTCACACCGTAACTTACAAAATCTCTTCTCATCCAAGGGCTTGGTGAAGATATCTGCCAATTGCTCTTCAGTGTTGACGTGTATGATATCAATATCTTCCTTCACAACATGATCTCTGAGAAAGTGATGACGAATTTCAATGTGCTTTGTCTTCGAGTGCTGAACTGGGTTGTTGGCGATCTTGATGGCGCTTTCGTTGTCGCAGTAGAGTGGCACTTGCTTCAGATGAATGCCATAGTCTTTGAGTGTTTGCTTCATCCACAGAAGCTGAGCGCAGCAAGATCCAGCAGCAATGTATTCAGATTCAGCAGTGGAGAGAGATACACAGTTCTGCTTCTTTAAAGACCAACATACAAGTGATCGTTCCAGAAAATGACATTTGCCTGATGTAGACTTGCGATCCACCTTGTCACCAGGATAATCAGCATCCGAGAATCCAACCAGATCAAACTCTGAGCCCTTTGGATACCATAATCCTAGTGTTGGGGTGTAAGCCAAATATCGAAGAATTCGCTTCACAGCTAAGTGATGCGATTCCTTTGGTGCCGCTTGGAATCGAGCACACATGCAAACACTAAGCATAATATCTGGCCTAGATGCACATAGATAAAGTAAAGAACCAATCATGGAGTGGTATACATTTTGATCGAACTCTTTACCATTGTCGTCGGGACCAAGATGATGTTTGGCTGGCATTGGAATTGTGAAGCCTTTGCAGTCTTGCATACCAAATTTCTTCAGGCAATCTTTGAGGTACTTCTCTTGAGATATGAAGATGCCATTGCATTGCTGACGTATTTGAAGACCAAGGAAGAACTTCAGCTCACCCATCATGGACATCTGATATTGCTCTTGCATCATATATCCAAACTCTTCACTGTATTTCTGATTGGTGCAACTGAAGATAATGTCATCCACATATATTTGGCACACAAACAGTTCACCATCATATGTCTTCGTGAAGAGAGTGGGGTCGAGGGAACCAGATTTGAAGCCTTTGCTCTTCAGGAAGTCTTTGAGTGTGTCATACCAAGCCCGAGGGGCTTGTTTGAGGCCGTACAGTGCCTTGTTGAGCTTGTACACCATGTCAGGATGTTTTGGATCTTCAAATCCAGGCGGTTGTGCAACATACACTTCTTCTTCAATCTTGCCAAGAAAGGCGCTCTTCACATCCATTTGATACAGAAGAATGTTATGATGATTTGCATAGGCCAGTAGTATGCGTATGGCTTCAAGTCTAGCCACAGGAGCAAATGTTTCATCGAAGTCAATCCCTTCAACTTGAGTGTATCCTTGAGCAATGAGACGAGCTTTGTTTCTGACAACTTGACCATGCTCATCTTGCTTGTTGCGATATATCCATTTGGTGCCTATTATATTGTGCTTGCGAGGATCAGGACGCTTAACCAGTTCCCATACATTATTCAGCTCAAACTGTTGAAGCTCTTCTTGCATAGCTTGAATCCAATCAGGTTCCATGAAGGCTTCTTCAACTTTCTTGGGTTCAGATATTGAGACGAATGCGAAATGCCCACAGAAATTAGCTAGCTGTGTTGCCCTTGAACGAGTGAGTGGACCTGGTGCATTGATGCTATCAATTATTCTCTCAATCTGTACTTCATTTGCAACACGAGGATGTACAGGACAAAGATTTTGCTCTTGCTGATCATTGTCATTGTTAGAGGGATTGTCTCAGGCTGAGCATTGTCTTCAGGTTGATTAGGTGCGGAGATGATAAGGATGATAAGTTCCTCTTCAGGCTGAGCTTTAGACGGTATGATTTCTCCAGTTCCCATAAGTTTGATTGATTCACTGGATGGAACTTCATCTAGCACATTTGGCAGGTGCTCTCTTTGTGAGCCGTTCCTCTCATCAAACTGCACATCCACTGTTTCAACCACTTTGTAGTGAAAAAGGTTGAAGACTCTGTAGGAGTGCGAATCCTTTCCATATCTAAGCATAAAACCCTCATGTGCTTTTGGTGCAAATTTTGAAGTGTGATGTGGATCCTTGATCCAGCACCTGGCGCCAAATACTCTGAAGTAACTGACATTTGGCTTCTTGCCAGTAAGGAGCTCATAGGATGTCTTGTTCAGAAGCTTGTGAAGATAAACATGGGTGATGATATGACATGCAGTATCAATGGCTTCCGGCCAGAATTTTCTTGGAGTCTTGTATTCATCAAGCATCGTTTGGGCCATCTCAATAAGTGTTTTGTTCTTGCGTTCGACGACGCCATTCTGCTATGGCATGTACGGAGCTGAGAATTCATGTGTGATGCCTAAGGTATGAAGATATGTATCTAGGCCAGTGTTCTTGAATTCAGTGCCATTGTCACTTCTGATGTGCTTTATCTTGGCGCCATAGTTGTTCATTACTCGATTGGCGAAGCGTCTGAAGACATCCTGCACTTCAGTCTTGTAGAGGATTATATGCACCCAAGTATATCTTGAATAATCATCAACAATGACAAAGCCATAGAGACAAGCAGTAGTAGTAAGAGTTGAGTAATGAGTGGGACCGAAAAGATCCATGTGGAGCAGTTCGAAGGGTTGAGTCATTGTCATGATTGTCTTCGTGGGATGCTTGACCCTCATCATCTTTCCTGCTTCACAGGCACCGCACAAGTGATCCTTCTTGAACTTGACACCCTCGATGCCTATGACATGTTTCTTCCTTGCAAGGGTGTGGAGGTTCCTCATGCCAGCATGCCCTAGCCTCCGATGCCAGTGCCAGCATTCAGAAGCTTTTGCTAGAAGACATACGGCAAGTTATGGTCCTGCTGAGAAATCTACCACATACAAATCATCTTTACGATACCCTTCAAACACTAGAGACTTGTCAGATTCCATTAGTACAAGGCAACGATATTTTCCAAATATCACAATCATGTTTAAATCGCAAAGCATTGAGACAGACATTAAATTGAAACCAAGGGATTCAACAAGCATGACTTTATCCATGTGTTGATCCTTTGAGATTGCAACTCTACCTAGACCCAATACCTTGCTTTTACTAGTGTCAGCAAATGTGATGTGACTTTTGTCAGATGGACGTAAGGTTGAGTCCATGAGAAGGCTTCGCTTGCCAGTCATGTGATTGGTACACCCACTATCAATAATCCATTGTGAAGCTGCTGGTGTCATACCCTACAGTGCAGTTAGGGGGATAGGCTTCACTAAGAGAACGAACCAGTGGATTATTAAAGCTTAGATCGAGATTAGGACTGATAGGGCAAGTAGCAAGCGATTCAAGAACAAAGTACATAATAAGACCATTTGGGCATTTGATCTTGCGCCCTACAAGATGTTTAAGGTCCCCAACAATAGTGTTAGACGATTTTGGTTTTCGGCTGGAGACCTTTCCCTGCAAAAGAGAGTTAAGCTTTCTTAGCCACCCACATCTTCAAGGGTGGCTCCGAAGCAATGAGTCTAAGTGCAGCATCTGAGAACTTTGGCTTTGGAGCCCTAGCAAAAAGTCTTGCAGGTGGACAATAGTACTCATAAGAATAAGCAGAATAGTTCTTGGTCTTATGAACATGGCAGTTTGATGAACCGCGCTCATATTCATAGACCTGAGTATGGCTTCCCTGCAAAACATTTGCATTAGTGCGACTCAGGTGAGTCCTCTGTCTATATGAAGCCTTTGGGCTGTATGAAGCCTATGGTCTGAGATTTGTCTTCTTCACTTGTGGTGTCATGATGACATTCACAGGAAGATTCTCCAAACACCTTTTCGGCACCGAGACCTTCTTCATAGACGGCCCATTCCTGCAGTTAGTACCAATATACCTGGCAAACACTTCACCATTCTGATTCTTAAACAGTTTATAGTTTGCATCAAAGGATTCATCAATAACAATGGGATTAGCACAAGTGAAGCCAGATAGGGTGGATGGATCCGCTGAAGGTTCCTTTGCAGCAACCCATGTGGTTTTGGGGTACTGCTCAGGTTTCCAGTAAGAGCCATCAGCATTCATTTTCCTTTCGAACCCAACACCATCTTTCCTAGGGTTTCGGTTCAGGATCTGCCTTTTGAGGACATCACATAGTGTCTGATGCCCTTTGAGACTTTTGTACATCCCTGTTTCAAGCAGTGTCTTCAACCTAGCATTCTCATCAGCAATAGCAGTGGTATCCTCAGCAGAGGGGTTAGTTACCACATCAACAGTTGAAGATATTGCAATAGTAGCAGCAATAGAACATTCAGCAACAGAAGTAACGTTATCACACTCAATGCATTTAAGACATGGCGGTTCAAATCCTTCCTGAGCTGAACTGATCTGTTCGGCGTGAAGTGACTCGTTTTCCTTTTGAAGATCTTCATGAGCCGCTCTCAATTTCTCAAGATCTTGCTTCCTTTGAAGATAATCATAGGAAAGCCTTTCATGAGTTGTTGATAGCGTTTCATGACGACTTTCAAGTTCCTCATACTTAACATGAAGATTTTTTATGTCTTCAATTAAGGACTGAGATCGAGTCATTTCAGCGTCCAACAGGTCATCGCTTTTGTCTAACAGTTTTTGAATGTGTTCCATAGCTTTTTGTTGTTCAGTTGCAATTTTAGCAAGTGTTTTGTAGCTAGGTTTGGAACCACAATCAGAGTCATCGTCACTAGATGTTTGATAGTGAGTAGTGCGTGTGTTTACCTTGGCACCGCGTGCCATGAAGCAGTAGGAAGGAGCGGAGCAGTCCTTGTCATTTGCATCGGTGTCGGAGATGAAGTCATTGTCTTCAGTGTTGAAGATGGACTTGGCAACGTATGCTGTAGCCAGACTCGCAATGCCAGAATCGGACTCCTCCTCAGACTCCACCTCCGCCTCCTCAGAAGTGGACTCCTCCTCAGAATCCATTTCCTTGCCAACAAACGCACGTGCCTTGCCAGATGAGCTCTTCTTGTGTGATGAAGACTTGGAGGAAGACTTGGAAGAAGACTTTGAGTATTTCTTCTTCTTCTTGTTGTCAGAGTCATACTCCTTGCTCTTCTTCTTCTTGTTGTTCTCATTGTCCCACTATGGACACTCAGAGATGTAGTGGCCAGGTTTCTTGCACTTGTGACATGTTCTCTTCTTGTAGTCATGAGCAGAAGCTTCATCATTCCTTGAGCTTGATCGTGAAGACTTTCTGAAGCCTTTCTTCTTGGTGAATTTTTGGAACTTCTTTACAAGCATAGCAAGCTCCTTTCCAATGTCTTCAGGATCATCAGAACTGCTGTCAGATTCTTCTTCAGATGAGGAGACAGCCTTTGCCTTCAAGGCACGAGTTCGCCCATAGTTGGGACCGTAGATGTCTCTTTTCTCAGAAAGCTGAAACTCGTGTGTGTTGAGCCTCTCAAGTATGTCAGACGGATCGAGTGTCTTGAAATCAGGACGTTCTTGAATCATCAGGGCTAGGGTGCCAAACGAACTGTCAAGTGATCTCAGGAGTGTCTTGACGACTTCATGCTTGGTGATCTCAGTAGCGCCGAGGGCTTGAAGCTCATTTGTGATGTCAGTGAGTCGATCAAACGTGAGCTGGACATTCTCATTGTCATTTCTCTTGAAGCGGTTGAAGAGGTTGCGAAGGACACTGATTCTCTGATCTCTCTGGGTTGAGACGCCTTCGTTGACCTTGTAGAGCCAGTCCCAGACTAGCTTAGATGTTTCCAAAGAACTCACGCGGCCATACTGTCCTTTGTTTAGATGACCACAGATGATATTCTTGGCAGTAGAGTCCAGTTGAATGAACTTATTGACATCAGCAGCAGTGACACCTTCTCCAGCCTCGGGAACGCCGTTCTTGACGACATACCATAGGTCGACATCAATGGCTTCAAGATGCATGCACATCTTATTCTTCCAGTAGGGATATTCAGTTCCATCAAAGACGGGGCACGCAGCGGAGCCTTTAATTATCCCTGCAGTCGACATAGGTAAAACTCCAGGTGGTTAAACCGAATCACACAGAACAAGGGAGTACCTTACTCTGATACCAATTGAAAGTGCTAGTGATCGACTAGAGGGGGGGTGAATAGGCGATTTTTATGAAAGTCTTCAAAACATGGAAGTATCGAAGACAAACGATAGAAATAAACCTATTACCATGCAGCGGAAGGTAGACTACACTAGGCACGCCATAGTCAAGTATTCAATGAAGTGAAAGCACAATGACTAATAGCAACTAGGCAGTAAAGATCATGTAGGAAGATATTGTGAAGCCAATCAGAACAAGTAGTCACTTAGTGAAGACAAAAGATAATGCAATCATACAATGACTTCACAAGGACCAACAGTAAGCAAGGGGAAGGGAAGGATGAAACCAGTGACTCGTTGAACACAATGATTTGTTGGACCAGTTCCAGTTGCTGTGACAACTGTACGTCTGGTTAGGGAGGCTGAGATTCAACTCAGAAGACCTCATCTTCACCTTATTCCCCTTGAGCTAAGGACACCCAGTCCTCACCCAATCACTCTGGTAAGTATTCAAGGTAGACTTCCAAACCTTCACAGACTTCGTTCACCAGCGATCCACAATGACTCTTGGATGCACAGAACGCGATGCCTAACCGGCTGGAGGATTCAAAGTCCTCAAGTGTAATAAGTCTTCAGATCACACAGACAGGAAGACTTAAGTGATGCCTAACACTCTTTGGCTCTGGGTGTTTAGGGCTTTATCCTCGCAAGGAATTCTCTCTCAAAGGCTTCAAGGTGGGTTGCTCTCAAATGACAAAAGCTATACTCTAACTCTGAGCAGCCAACCGTTTATGGTTGTAGGGGGTGGGCTATTTATAGCCACTAGGCAACCCGACCTGATTTGTCCAAAATGACCCTGGGTCACTAAGGAACTGACACGTGTTCCAACGGTCAGATTTCAAACACACACGACAACTTTACTTGGGCTACAAGCAAAGCTGACTTATCCAACTCTGGACAAGATTTTCTCTCATAGTCTTCACTCGAAGACATGGGATTTTGGTTAAGCATCACTTCAGTCATTCTGACTGGTTCTCTTGGACCTCACTTAACAGTACGGTGGTTCCTATGACTCAACAAAGAAAAACACAGAACGACGAAACTGCTAAGTCTTCGCGCTCCATAGTCTTCACGCGATGTCTTCTCTTGTCATAGTCTTCAATGTGAATGTATTCACATACCACCTTTGACTTCAATGTCTTCATACATTTTTAGGGGTCATCTCTGGTAGGAAAACTGAATCAATGAGGGACTTCTACCTGTGTTATCCTGCAATTCTCACAAACACATTAGTCCCTCAACTAGGTTTGTCGTCAATACTCCAAAACCAACTAGGGGTGGCACTAGATGCACTTACAGTTGTATTAAAAATCTTCAGGTGAATGCCATCATGGCACCACCTGGGAAGAATACAAACCCCAGACCAAAGGCTTCATATGGTCCAAAGGCTTCATACAGACAGAGGACTCACTAGAGTCACCCTAACACTAATGTTTTGCAGGGTAACCATACTCATGCCTATGAATATGAGTGTGTTTCATCAAACCGCCATGTTCATAAGACCACGAACTATTCTGCCTATTCTTATGAGTATTATTCACCTCCCGCAAGACTATTTTCTAAGGCTCCAAAGCCAAAGTTCTCAGATGCTGCAATTAGACTCCTTGCTTCGAAGCCACCACTGAAAATGTGGGTGCTTAAGAAAACTTAACTCTCTTTTGCAGGGAAGGGTCTCCAGCCGGAAATCAAAGGCGTCAGATGCTATTATTGGAGGCCTAAAACATCTTGTGGGGTGCAAGATAAAATTCCCAAATGGTCTTACTATGTATTTTGTTCCTGAATCGCTTGCAAATCATCCTATCAGTCCTAACCTGGATCTGAGCTTTCATAATCCACTTGCTCGCCAAATGTTTATGCTTCACAATACCCTTCATGAAGCCTATCCCCCTAACTGCACTGTAGGGTATGACACCAGCTGCTTCAGAATGGATTATTGATAGTGGATGCACTAACCACATGACTGGCGATCGAAGTCTCCTCATGGACTCAACCTTACGTCCATCTGACAAGAGTCACATCACATTTGCTGACACTGGTAAAAGCAAGGTATTGGGTCTAGGTAGAGCTGCAATCTCAAAGGATGAGCACATGGACAAAGTGATGCTTGTTGAATCCCTTGGTTTCAACTTAATGTCTGTCTCAATGCTTTGTGACTTGAACATGATTGTGATATTTGGAAAATATCATTGCCTTGTTCTAATGGAATCCGACAATTCTCTAGTCTTTGAAAGGTACCGAAAAGGTGATCTGTACATGGTAGATTTCTCAGCAGGACTACAGTTGGATGTATGTCTTCTAGCAAAAGCTTCAGAGTGCTGGCTCTAGCATCGGAGGCTAGGGCATGCTGGCATGAGGAACTTGTACACTCTCGCAAAGAAGAAGCTTGTCGTAGCCATGGAGGGCGTCAAGTTCAAAAAGGATCATCTGTGTGGTGCCTGCGAAGTTGGGAAGATGACTAGAGCCAAGCATCCTCGAGGACAATGATGACGACATCACATCCCTTAGAGCTACTTCACATGGACCTATTCGGCCCTACTCATTACTCCACTCTTACTACCACTGCTTGTCTCTATGGGTTCATCATTGTTGATGACTACTCTAGATATACCTAGGTGCATATAATTCTCTACAAGACTGAAGTGCAGGATATCTTCAGACAATTTGCAAATCATGCCATGACGAACTATGGCATCAAGATCAAGCACATCAGAAGTGACAACGGCACAGAGTTAGAGAACACCGGCCTCGACACTTATCTTGATACATTGGGCATCACTCATGAGTTCTCCGCTCCATAGACACCTCGGCAGAATGGCATCGTGGAACGCAAGAACAAAACACTCATTGAGATGGCTCGGACGATGCTTGATGAGTACAAGACTCAAAGGAAGTTCTGGCCTGAAGCTATTTATACTGCATGACATGTCATCAACCGTGTTTATCTTCACAAGCTTCTAAGGAAGACATCATATGAGCTACTGGCTGGTAAGAAGCCAAACGTAATCTACTTCAGAGTATTTGGTGCTAGGTGCTGGATCAAAGATCTGCATCACACGTCAAAATTTGCACCGAAAGCACATGAAGGTTTTATGCTTGGTTACGGAAAGGATTCACACTCCTACAGAGTCTTCAACCTCTTTCACTATAAAGTGGTTGAAACTATGGATGTGCGGTTCGATGAAACTAACGGCTCGCAAAGAGAGCACCTGCCAAATGTGCTAGATGAAGTATCACCAAGTGAATACATCAAGCTTATGGGTACTGGAGAAATCATACCTTCAGAGGCACAGGCTGAAGAGGAACTTATCATTTCTGCACCAAATCAACCCAAAGACTCTGCTCAGCCTGATGCCAATGATGAAGATGAAGACGATGATCAGCAAGGGCAAAATCTTCGTCTAGTTCATCCTCGTATTGCAAATTAAGTATAGATTGAGAAGATAATTGACAACATCAATGCACCAGGTCCCCCGACTTGTTCAAGAGCAACACAACTAGCAAATTTCTGTGGGCACTTTGCATTTGTCTCCATATCTGAACTCGAGAAAGTTGTTGAAGCCTTCATGGAACCTGAATGGATTCAAGCTATGCAAGAAGAGCTTCAACAGTTCGAGCTGAACAATGTATGGGAACTGGTCAAGCGTCCTGATCCTCGTAAGCACAATATCATAGGCACAAAATGGATCTATCGCAACAAACAAGGCGAGGATGGTCAAGTTGTCAGAAACAAGGCTCGTCTCATTGCTGAAGGATACACGCAAGCTGAAGGGATTGAATTCGATGAAACACTTGCTCCGATGGCTAGGCTTGAAGCCATTCACATTCTGCTAGCCTATGCCAACCACCACAACATCCTTCTGTATCAGATGGATGTGAAGAGTGCCTTTCTCAATGGCAAGATTGAAGAAGTGTATGCTGCACAACCACCTGGCTTTGAAGATCCAAAGCATCCTGATATGGTTTACAACCTCAAAAAGGCACTGTATGGCCTCAAACAAGCCCCTCGTGCTTGGTATGACACACTCAAAGACTTCCTGAAGAGCAAAGGCTTCAAACCTGGTTCCCTGGATCCCACTCTCTTCATGAAGACATACGATGGTGAACTGTTTGTGTGCCAGATCTATGTGGATGACATTATCTTTGGCTGCACTAACAAAAGATACAGTGATGAGTTTGGACACATGATGCAAGAGTAATATCAGATGTCCATGATGGGTGAGCTAAAGTTCTTTCTTGGATTGCTCAGACATAGTTGTTTCGTAGTTTCCTTTTCTTCTTTGTTGAGTCATAGGAACCACCGTACTATTAAGTGGGGTCCAAGTGAACAAAGTCAGAGTGACTGAAGTGATGCTCAACCAAATCCAAAGTCTTCGAGCGAAGACAATGAGAGCAAATCTTATCCAGAGCTGGATAAGTCAGCTTTACTTGTAGCTCAAGTCAAGCTGCCGCGTGGGTTTGAAATCTGACTGTTGGACACGTGTGAGTTCCTTAGTGACCCAGGGTCATTTCAGACGAATCACGTCGGATTGCCTCCTGGCTATAAATAGCCCACCCTCTACACCATAAATTGGTGGCTTCTCAGAGTTAGTGCACGGCTTTTGTCGTTTGAGAGCAGCCCACCTCCGAAGCCTTTGAGAGAGAAATCCTTGCAGGGACAAAGCCCTAAACACCTAGAGCCAAAGAGTGTTAGGCATCACTGAAGTCTTTCTGTCTGTGTGATCTAAAGACTTGTTACACTTGAGGACTGTGAATCCTCCAGCCAGTTAGGCGTCGCATTCTGAGCATCCAAGAGTCATTGTGGACCGCCGGTGAACAAAGTCTGTGAAGGTTTGGAAGTCTCCCTTGAAGACTTACCAGAGTGATTGGGTGAGGACTGTGTGTCCTTAGATCAAGGGGAATAAGGTGAAGACGCGGTCTTCTGAGTTGAATCTCAGCCTCCCTAACCAGACGTACAGTTTTCACAGCAACTGGAACTGGTCCAACAAATACCTGTCCTCACCAAGCAACTGGTTCTATCTCTTACCTCTCTTTACTTACTGTTTGTCTTCGTGAAGTCATTGCCTGCTTGCATGATCTGATTGATTTCACTGTGTGAAGACTGTTGTTGATTGGCTTCATACTATCTTCCATCTTGATCCATACTACCTAGCTGGTGATAGTCTTCATGCTTTCACTTCATTGCTTACTTGACTATGGCTTGTCTAGTGTAGTCTACCTTCCGCTGCATATCAATAGGTTCATTTCTACTGTTTGTCTTCAAAGCCCCCGTGTTTTGAAGACTTCCATAAAAATTGCCTATTCACCCCCTCTAGTCGATAACTACCACTTTCAACATCAACGTCACCTTCCACGGAGCCATTGCAAATGAGCTGGCCTTGGCTCAGAAGATCGACGAGCTGAAGAACAAGATGTTGGGGAACGTAGTAATTTCAAAAAATTTCCTACGCACACGCAAGATCATGGTGATGCATAGCAACGAGAGGGGAGAGTGTTGTCTACGTACCCTCATAGACCGAAAGTGGAAGCGTTAGCACAACGCGGTTGATGTAGTCGTACATTCTTCATGATCCGACCGATCAAGTACCGAATGCACGACACCTCCGAGTTCAGCATATGTTCAGCTCGATGATGTCCCGCGAACTCCAATCCAGTAGAGCTTCACGGGAGAGTTCCGTCAGCACGACGGCGTGGTGACGATGATGATGTTCTACCGTTGCAGGGCTTCGCCTAAGCACCACTACGATATGATCGAGGTGGATTATGGTGGAAGGGGGCACCGCACACGGCTAAGAGATCAAGAGATCAATTGTTGTGTCTATGGGGTGCCCCCTGGCCATGTATATAAAGGAGTGGAGGAGGAGGGGGCCGGCCAAGAGGAGGATGTGCGCCCAAGCGGGGCAATCCTACTCCAAGTAGGTTTTGCCCCCCCTTTCCTATTCCAACTAGGAGAAGGGGGAAGGCGGAGGTGGAGAGAAGGAAGGAGAAGGGGGGCCGCGCCCCCTTCCCTTTCCCAATTCGGATTGGGGCAAAGGGGGCTGTGCGCCACCTCCTGATGCCTCTCCTCTTCCACTACTTTGGGCCCATGAGGCCCAATAACCCCCGGGGGGGGGGGGGGTTCCGGTAACCCCCCGGTACTCTGGTATATATCCGATAACCCCCGAACCATTCCGGTGTCCGAATATAGTCGTCCAATATATCAATCTTCATGTCTCGACCATTTCGAGACTCCTCGTCATGTCTGTGATCACATCTGGGAGTCCGAACAACCTTCAGTACATCAAAACTCATAATATAACCGGCATCGAAACGTTAAGCGTGCGGACCCTACGGGTTCTAGAACTATGTAGACATGACCGAGACATATCTCTGGTCAATAACCAATAGCAGAACCTGGATGCTCATATTGGCTCCCACATATTCTACGAAGATCTTTATCGGTCAGACCGCATAACCACATACGTTGTTCCCTTTGCCATCGGTATGTTACTTGCCCGAGATTCGATCGTCGGTATCTCAATACCTAGTCCAATCTCGTTACCGAGAAGTCTGTTTACTCATTTTGTAATACATCATTCCGCAACTAACTCATTTAGTTGCAATGCTTGTAAGGCTTAAGTGATGTGCATTACCGAGAGGGCCCAGAGATACCTCACCGACAATCGGAGTGACAAATCCTAATCTCAAAATACGCCAACCCAACAAGTACCTTTGGAGACACCTATAGAGCACCTTTATAATCACCCAGTTACGTTGTGACGTTTGGTAGCACACAAAGTGTTCCTCCGGTAAACGGGAGTTGCATAATCTCATAGTCATAGGAACATGTATAAGTTATGAAGAAAGCAATAGCAACAAACTAAACGATCAAGTGCTAAGCTAACGGAATGGGTCAAGTCAATCATATCATTCTCCTAATGATGTGATCCCGTTAATCAAATGACAACTCATGTCTATGGTTAGGAAACATAACCATCTTTGATTAACGAGCTAGTCACGTAGAGGCATACTAGTGACACTCTGTTTGTCTATGTATTCACACATGTATTATGTTTCTGGTTAATACAATTCTAGCATGAATAAGAAACATTTATCATGATATAAGGAAATAAATAATAACTTTATTATTGCCTCTAGGGCATATTTCCTTCAGTCTCCCACTTGCACTAGAGTCAATAATCTAGATTACACTGTTATGATCCTAACACCCATGGAGCCTTGGTGCTGATCATGTTTTGCTCGTGGAAGAGGCTTAGTCAACGGGTTTGCAACATTTAGATCCGTATGTATCTTGCAAATTTCTATGTCTCCCACCTAGACTAAATCCCAGATGGAATTGAAGCGTCTCTTGATGTGCTTGGTTCTCTTGTGAAATCTGGATTCCTTCGCTAAGGAAATTGCTCCAGTATTGTCACAAAAGATTTTCATTGGACCCGATGCACTAGGTATGACACCTAGATCGGATATGAACTCTTTCATCCAGACTCCTTCATTTGCTGCTTCCAAAGCAGCTATGTACTCCGCTTCCCATGTAGATCCCGCCACGACGCTTTGTTTAGAACTGCACCAACTGACAGCTCCACCGTTCAACAAAAACACATATCCGGTTTGTGATTTAGAATCGTCCGGATCAGTGTCAAAGCTTGCATCAACGTAACCATTTACGATGAGCTCTTTGTCACCTCCATAAACGAGAAACATATCCTTAGTCCTTTTCAGGTTCTTCAGGATGTTCTTGACCGCTGTCTAGTGATCCACTCCTGGATTACTTTGGTACCTCCCTGCTAGACTTATAGCAAGGCACACATCAGGTCTGGTACACAACATTGCATACATGATAGAGCCTATGGCTGAAGCATAGGGAACATCTTTCATTTTCTCTCTATCTTCTGCAGTGGTCGGACATTGAGTTTTACTCAATTTCACACCTTGTAACACATGCAAGAACCCTTTCTTTGCTTGATCCATTTTGAACTTCTTCAAAACTTTGTCAAGGTATGTGCTTTGTGAAAGTCCAATTAAGCGTCTTGATCTATCTCTATAGATCTTAATGCCCAATATGTAAGCAGCTTCACCGAGGTCTTTCATTGAAAAACTCTTATTCAAGTATCCCTTTATGCTATCCAGAAATTCTATATCATTTCCAATCAATAATATGTCATCCACATATAATATCAGAAATGCTACCGAGCTCCCACTCACTTTCTTGTAAATACAGGCTTCTCCAAAAGTCTGTATAAAACCAAATGCTTTGATCACACTATCAAAGCGTTTATTCCGGTTGCATCATATACATGGATCGCTGGAGCTTGCACACTTTGTTAGCTCCCTTTGGATCGACAAAACCTTCCGGTTGCATCATATACAACTCTTCTTCCAGAAATCCATTCAGGAATGTGGTTTTGACATCCATCTGCCAAATTTCATAATCATAAAATGCGGCAATCGCTAACATGATTCAGACAGACTTAAGCATCGCTACGGGTGAGAAAGTCTCATTGTAGTCAATCCCTTGAACTTGTCGAAACCCTTTCGCAACAAGTCAAGATTTGTAGACAGTAACATTACCGTCAGCGTCAGTCTTCTTCTTGAAGATCCATTTATTCTCAATTTCTTGCCGATTAATGGGCAAGTCAACCAAAGTCCACACTTTGTTCTCATACATGGATCCCATCTCAGATTTCATGGCTTCAAGCCATTTTGCGGAATCTGGGCTCACCATCGCTTCTTCATAGTTCGTAGGTCCATCATGATCCAGTAGCATGACTTCCAGAACAGGATTATCGTACCACTCTGGCGCGGATCTTACTCTGGTTGATCTACGAGGTTCAGTAATAACTTGATCTGAAGTTTCATGATCATCATCATTAACTTCCTCACTAATTGGTATAGTTGTCACAGGAACTGGTTTCTGTGATGAGCTACTTTCCAATAAGGGAGCAGGTACGGTTACCTCATAAAGTTCTACTTTCCTCCCACCCACTTCTTTCGAGAGAAACTCCTTCTCTAGAAAGGATCCATTCTTAGCAACGAATGTCTTGCCTTCGGATCTGTGATAGAAGGTGTACCCAACAGTCTCCTTTGGGTATCCTATGAAGACACATTTCTCCGATTTGGGTTCGAGCTTATCAGGTTGAAGCCTTTTCACATAAGCATCGCAGCCCCAAACTTTAAGAAACGACAATTTTGGTTTCTTCCCAAACCACAGTTCATAACGCGTCGTCTCAACGGATTTCGATGGTGCCCTATTTAACGTGAATGCGGCCGTCTCTAAAGCATAACCCCAAAACAATAGCGGTAAATCAGTAAGAGACATCATAGATCGCACCATATCTAGTAAAGTACGATTACGATGTTCGGACACACCATTAAGCTGTGGTGTTCCGGGTGGCGTGAGTTGCAAAACTATTCCTCTTTGTTTCAAATGTAGACCAAACTCGTAACTCAAATATTCTCCTCCACGATCAGATCGTAGAAACTTTATTTTCTTGTTACGATGATTTTCAACTTCACTCTGAAATTCTTTGAACTTTTCAAATGTTTCAGATTTATGTTTCATCAAGTAGATATACCCATATCTGCTTAAATCATCTGTGAAGGTGAGAAAATAACGATATCTGCCACGAGCCTCAACATTCATCGGACCACATACATCTGTATGTATGATTTCCAATAAATATGTTGCTCTCTCCATAGTACCGGAGAATGGCGTTTTAGTCATCTTGCCCATGAGGCACGGTTCTCAAGTACCAAGTGATTCATAATCAAGTGGTTCCAAAAGTCCAATAGTATGGAGTTTCTTCATGCGCTTTACACCTATATGACCTAAACGGCAGTGCCACAAATAAGTTGCACTATCATTATCAACTCTGCATCTTTTGGCTTCAACATAATGAATATGTGTATCACTACTATCGAGATTCATCAAAAATAGACCACTCTTCAAGGGTGCATGACCATAAAAGATATTACTCATGTAAATAGAACAACCATTATTCTCTGATTTAAATGAATAACCGTCTCACATCAAACAAGATCCAGATATAATGTTCATGCTCAACGCTGGCACCAAATAACAATTATTTAGGTCTAAAACTAATCCCGAAGGTAGATGTAGAGGTAGCGTCCCGACCGCGATCACATCGACTTTGGAACCATTTCCCACGTGCATCGTCACCTCGTCCTTGGCTAGTGTTCGCTTAATCTGTAGTCCCTGTTTCGAGTTGCAAATATTAGCAACGGAACCAGTATCAAATACCCAGTTGCTACTGTGAGCTCTAGTAAGGTGCACATCAATAACATGTATATCACATATACCTTTTTTCACCTTGCCATCCTTCTTATCCGCCAAATACTTGGGGCAGTTCCGCTTCCAGTGACCAGTCTGCTTGCAGTAGAAGCACTCAGTTTCAGGCTTAGGTCCATACTTGGGTTTCTTCTCCTAAGCAGCAACTTGTTTGCTATTCTTCTTGAAGTTCCCCTTCTTCTTCCCTTTGCCCTTTTCTTGAAACTGACGGTCTTATTGACCATCAACACTTGATGCTCCTTCTTGATTTCTACCTCCGTAGCCTTTAGCATTGCGATGCGCTCGGGAATCGTCTTATCCATCCCTTGCATGTTATAGTTCATCACGAAGCTCTTGTAGCTTGGTGGCAGTGATTGAAGAACTCTATCAATGACACTATCAACAGGAAGATTAACTCCCAGTTGAGTCAAGTGATTATGATACCTAGACATTTTGAGTATATATTCACTGACAGGACTATTCTCCTCCATCTTGCAGCTATAGAACTTATTGGAGACTTCATATCTCTCAATCCGGGCATTTGCTTGAAATATTAACTTCAACTCTTGGAACATCTCATATGCTCCATGACGTTCAAAACGTCATTGAAGTCCCGATTCTAAGTCGTAAAACATGGCACACTGAACTATTGAGTAGTCATCAGCTTTGCTCTACCAGATGTTCATAACATCTGGTGTTGCTCCTGCAGCAGGCCTGGCACCCAGCGGTGCTTCCAGGACGTAATTCTTCTGTGCAGCAATGAGGATAATCCTCAAGTTACGGACCCAGCCCGTGTAATTGCTACCATCATCTTTCAACTTTGCTTTCTCAAGGAACGCATTAAAATTCAACGGAACAACAGCACGGGCCATCTATCTACAATCAAACATAGACAAGCAAAATACTATCAGGTACTAAGTTCATGATAAATTTAAGTTCAATTAATCATATTACTTAAGAACTCCCACTTAGAAAGACATCCCTCTAATCTTCTAAGTGATCACGTGATCCAAATCAACTAAACCATAACTGATCATCACGTGAAATGGAGTAGCTTTCAATGGTGAACATCAATATGTTGATCATATCTACTATATGATTCACGCTCGACCTTTCGGTCTCAGTGTTCCGAGGCCATATCTACATATGCTAGGCTCTTCAAGTTTAACCTGAGTATTCTGCGTGTGCAAAAACTGGCTTGTACCCGTTGTAGATGGATGTAGAGCTTATCACACCCGATCATCACGTGGTGTCTGGGCACGACGAACTTTGGCAATGGTGCATACTCAGGAAGAACACTTTTATCTTGAAATTTAGTGAGAGATCATCTTATAATGCTACCGTCAATCAAAGCAAGATAAGATGCATAAAAGATAAACATCACATGCAATCAATATAAGTGATATGATATGGCCATCATCTTGTGCTTGTGATCTCCATCTCCGAAGCACCTTCATGATCACCATCGTCACCGGCGTGACACCTTGATCTCCATCGTAGCATCATTGTCGTCTCGCCAATCTTATGCTTCCACGACTATCGCTACCGCTTAGTGATAAAGTAAAGCATTACAGGGCGATTGCATTGCATACAATAAAGTGACAACCATATGGCTCCTGCCAGTTGCCGATAACTCGGTTACAAAACGTGATCATCTCATACAATAAAATTTAGCATCATGTCTTGACCATATCACATCACAACATGCCCTGCAAAAACAAGTTAGATGTCCTCTACTTTGTTGTTGCAAGTTTTACGTGGCTGCTACGGGCTTAGCAAGAACCGTTCTTACCTACGCATCAAAACCACAACGATAGTTGGTCAAGTTGATGCTATTTTAACCTTTGCAAGGACCGGGCGTAGCCACACTTGGTTCAACTAAATTTGGAGAAACTGACACCCGCCAGCCACCTGTGTGCAAAGCACGTCGGTAGAACCAGTCTCGCGTAAGCGTACGCGTAATGTCGGTCCGGGCTGCTTCATCCAACAATACCGCCGAACCAAAGTATGACATGCTGGTAAGTAGTATGACTTATATTGCCCACAACTCACTTGTGTTCTACTCGTGGATATAACATCAACGCATAAAACCTGGCTCGGATGCAACTGTCGGGGAACATAGTAATTTCAAAAAATTTCCTACGCACACGCAGATCATGGTGATGCATAGCAACGAGAGGGGAGAGTGTTGTCTACGTACCCTCGTAGACCGAAAGCGGAAGCGCTAGCACAACGCGGTTGATGTAGTCGTACGTTCTTCACGATCCGACCGATCAAGTACCGAACGCACGACACCTCTGAGTTCAGCACACGTTCAGCTCAATGACGCCCCGCGAACTCCAATCCAATAGTGCTTCACGGGAGAGTTCCGTCAGCACGACGGCGTAGTGACGATGATGATGTTCTACCGTTGCAGGGCTTCGCCTAAGCATCGCTACGATATGATCGAGGTGGATTATGGTGGAAGGGGGCACCGCACACGGCTAAGAGATCAAGAGATCAATTGTTGTGTCTATGGGGTGCCCCCTGGCCACGTATATAAAGGAGTGGAGGAGGAGGGGGCCGGCCAAGAGGAGGATGTGCGCCCAAGCGGGGCAATCCTACTCCAAGTAGGTTTTGCCCCCCCTTTCCTATTCCAACTAGGAGAAGGGGGAAGGCGGAGGTGGAGAGAAGGAAGGAGAAGGGGGGCCGCGCCCCCTTCCCTTTCCCAATTCGGATTGGGGCAAGGGGGGCTGCGCGCCACCTCCTGCTGCCTCTCCTCTTCCACTACTTTGGGCCCATGAGGCCCAATAACCCCCGGGGGGGTTCCGGTAACCCCCGGTAATCCGGTATATATCGAATAACCCCCGGAACCATTCCGGTGTCCGAATATAGTCGTCCAATATATCAATCTTCATGTCTCGACCATTTCGAGACTCCTCGTCATGTCCGTGATCACATCCGGGAGTCCGAACAACCTTCGGTACATCAAAACTCATAATATAACCGGCATCGAAACGTTAAGCGTGCGGACCCTATGGGATCGAGAACTATGTAGACATGACCGAGACATGTCTCCGGTCAATAACCAATATCGGAACCTAGATGCTCATATTGGCTCCCACATATTCTACGAAGATCTTTATCGGTCAGACCGCATAACCACATAAGTTGTTCCCTTTGTCATCGGTATGTTACTTGCCCGAGATTCGATCGTCGGTATCTCAATACCTAGTTCAATATCGTTACCGGCAAGTCTCTTTACTCGTTCCGTAATACATCATTCCACAACTAACTCATTTAGTTGCAATGCTTGCAAGGCTTAAGTGATGTGCATTACCGAGAGGGCCCAGAGATACCTCTCCGACAATCGGAGTGACAAATCATAATCTCGAAATATGCCAACCAAACAAGTACCTTTGGAGACACCTGTAGAGCGCCTTTATAATCACCCAGTTACGTTGTGACGTTTGGTAGCACACAAAGTGTTCCTCCGGTAAACGGGAGTTGCATAATCTCATAGTCATAGGAACATGTATAAGTTATGAAGAAAGCAATAGCAACAAACTAAACGATCAAGTGCTAAGCTAACGGAATGGGTCAAGTCAATCATATCATTCTCCTAATGATGTGATCCCGTTAATCAAATGACAACTCATGTCTATGGTTAGGAAACATAACCATCTTTGATTAACGAGCTAGTCACGTAGAGGCATACTAGTGACACTCTGTTTGTCTATGTATTCACACATGTATTATGTTTCCGGTTAATACAATTCTAGCATGAATAATAAACATTTATCATGATATAAGGAAATAAATAATAACTTTATTATTGCCTCTAGGGCATATTTCCTTCACAAGATTGACTTTGAGAAGGCACAGTTCAAGAAGCACACGACAAAGCTCAGCGTAGCTGATGTTCAGAACTTCAAGCAGATGCTGCATAACCTCAAGGAGCAGTTTCACCAGAAACGCGAAGAAGCCAAAGGAAGAGAGCAGATGAAATACTTCGCAGAGAAATGTGTTCAAGCGCACAATGAGGCTAAGAAGCGCAAGGCTCTGGGGCGTCTTGGTATCAATCCAGAATGGCTGCCAAACAGAATTAGAAGTTTGCTGCGGCACACACTGAAGCACCAAGGCAGGATGCACCTAGCATTCTATTCCCTGCCAGCATGACAGGCTCGAAGCCTAAGGTCCCCTCAGCAGCTTCAGAACTGAAGAAGACTAGGGTAGCTGAAGCCGATGCCAAAAAGCGCAAGCACAGGAATGCCACTGATGGTGCTCCATCAGCAAAGAAGCCAAAGATAAAGTCTTCGCGAAAAGAGTGTGCTGCTACCACAGAGCCACTTGTTGTTGAGCCCATCTCAGTTGCTCACCCTGCCTCCTCAAACCAAGAGCGTCAACTTGTAGTTCACGAGCCTGCTACCACAGATGCTCCTGAAGATGAAGAAGTACCAGCTGCTGACCCCATCACAGCTGAAGAAATTGGTCGTGAAGACAATGTAGAAGATGATGAAGTCCTTCCTCAGATCGAGAACCAACCAGTATCATCGCCTTTTCTCATGAATAGCGAACTCATCAGCATTGGTCGTCCTTTGACGCCAATTTCTCAGGATGCTTCGTGGGCTGATCACCCTCAACAAGAGACCCCAAGTAAGGAAGACACACCCAGTACTCCAACACCTCAAGCCACCACTCTGGTGCTTGACGATGACTACATGGTCCAGACCACTCCATCACCACAGGCATCGCCCGCATTCCGCAGGCTTCGCAAAGGCCCTAGGCCACAGGTCACCATGTTGAGCATTCCTGAAGGAGAAGTGCAACAAATCTCAGTCGCACGTGAAGTGTTTCCTGAAGCCACTCCTAATGTGAATGTCTCGGATTCTAAAGCCAAAGCCGCTGAAGACATTCCGGATGCATCAGCCGGAGACAATCAAGAACCCAGACAAGAAGAAGCAAGAGCTGCCACACCCCCTGTTACTCAAGAAGTTGTTCTCGAGGAGAACGTGTCAGTGCCCGACCCTCCTGCTACTGAAGGCCCCGAACCATTTATCACATTGTAAGGCGAAATCTATGGCCCGTCAAAGGACATTCTCCTGCAGCCAAGCTTGAAGGCACGATGAAGACATTGGTGTTCTATATCCTGAATGGCATCAGTTTCAATGCTCAAGATTTCTTCATCAGGCAACTTGCTACGTTTGGAATTGATCTATTTGGCCTGAAGTTTTATGCTCCATGGGCGATGCGCTTAATCAAGCTTCACTCTTCTATCAACTATCATCCCTCTGCGTGCAACCACCTTTGAAAGTGCTAGTTATCGACTAGAGGGGGGGGGTGAATAGGCAATTTTTATAGAAGTCTTCAAAACATGGAAGTTTCAAAGACAAACGATAGAAATGAACCTATAAACATGCAGCAGAAGGTGGACTACACTAGGCAAGCCATAGTCAAGTATTCAATGAAGTGAAAGCATGAAGACTAACAGCAGCTAGGAAGTATGGATCAGGATGGAACATAGTATGAAGCCAATCAGAACAAACAGTCACACAGTGAAGACAAATAGAAAATGCAAATAGACAATGACTTCACAAAGACCAACTATAAATAAAGAGATGGGAAGGATAGAACCAGTTGCTTTGTGAAGAAGACAATGATTTGTTGGACCAGTTCCAGTTGCTATGACAACTGTACGTCTGGTTAGGGAGGCTGAGATTTAACTCAGAAGACCGTGTCTTCACCTTATTCCCCTTGAGCTAAGGACACACAGTCCTCGCCCAATCACTCAGGTAAGTCTTCAAGGTAGACTTCCAAACCTTCACAGACTTCGTTCACCGGCGATCCACAATGACTCTTGGATGCTCAAAACATGACGCCTAACCGGCTGGAGGATTCACAGTCCTCAAGTGTAACAAGTCTTCAGATCACATAGACAGGAAGACTTCAGCGATGCCTAACACTCTTTGGCTCTGGGTGTTTAGGGCTTTGTCCTCGCAAGGATTTCTCTCTCAAAGGCTTCAGAGGTGGGTTGCTCTCAAACGATAAAAGCCGTGCACTAACTTTGAGCAGCCACCAATTTATGGTGTAGGGGGTGGGCTATTTATAGCCACTAGGAAACCCAACTTGATTTGTCCGAAATGACCCTGGGTCACTAAGGAACTGACACGTGTTCCAATGGTCAGATTTCAAACACACGTGGCATCTTGACTTGGGCTACAAGTAAAGCTGACTTATCTAGCTCTCGATAAGATTTGCTCTCATTATCTTCACTAGAAGACTTAGGATTTTGGTTAAGCATCACTTCAGTCATTCTGACTTTGTTCACTAGGACCCCACTTAATAGTACGGTGGTTCCTATGACTCAACAAAGAAGAAAAGGAAACAACGAAACAACTAAGTCTTCGCGCTCCATAGTCTTCACGCGATGTCTTCTCTTGTCATAGTCTTCAATGTGAATATCTTCACATACCACCTTTGTCTTCAATGTCTTCATACATTTTTAGGGGTCATCTTCGGTAGGTAAACCGAATCAATGAGGGACTAATACCTTTGTTATCTTGCAATTCTCACAAACACATTAGTCCCTCAACCAGGTTTGTCGTTAATACTCAAAACCAACTAGGGGTGGCACTAGATGCACTTACAATCTCCCCCTTTTTGGTGATTGATGACAAACTGGTTGAAGTTTTCAACGGGGATAAAAGTATGTGAAATTGTAAAGGATTTAGGTATTGTCTTTGTAAGTAGCATAAAGGCTCCCCCTGAAGATGTGCATATAAGTATTTTGCTTTTGAATGCAAATGCACATGGCAGGTTGTACTTGCGGAGCTCCTCTTCTACTTATGAAGACAATTCATCATGCATGAAGGGATATAACAAAGATAATGACATGCATAATGAAAAATGGACGTCTACAAAATGACTCCGTGCGGAATTTATCGTCGCACATGCGGAATTTATCATCGCATCACATAGTTGACGAAAAGGTAGCAGACGACCATCAAGTTTAAGTGTTACAACTCAAAAGAACCAAATGTATCAAAAGCAAGAGTTGTAAGCACTTGGCAAATGTAGCAAAAGTATAGCAACCACCCATATGGACCCGCTTGAATACTATCAACTCATATGCTTCGCCCCCTTTTGTTAGTAATGACCAAAAAGGTTTGAAGACATAGAACTTGCTACTCGTTCCCATGAGGAGTAGGCGAAGCAGCAGGGTCGTCCTTGAGGTTTGGTGGTGCAGACGAACTTGGTGTAGTGTTGATACGCGCCGAAGTTGGAAGTGGTGAGGTAGCATCATCTTGGTCATCAATGACCCTGGCATTAACAGTCGCAGCTGACGAAGAATAGTCAGAGTCTTTGAGTGAGGGAGTCCGACGCAAGTGAGCGTTCCGGGGAGGAGTGGAATCAAACTCGAATCTCTCAGCGAAGCCATCCTGGTGAAGATCATCTTCAGAGCTCAGCAGAGTCAGACTCTTCCACGGTCGGTGGCAGGTTTCATGTGTAACGAAGGCATTCTTGGTGGCAAGGTTGCGAATGCGATTGGCATCCCCCAAGAGGCTTTGTATTTGACGCTTAAGCCAGTCATGATGCTTATCTTGTTTCTGATGTAGAGCGACGAGAAGCTCTCAATCATTGAGAACACGAGATCGCTTCCAAGGTCTTTGATCAATGGTGCTTTCAGTGGCTTCAGTTTGGGTGCGAGGGGCACATGTATTGCTAGCCAAGTGATAAACACGAGAAACGGCCTAAACTCATTCAATGGGCTGTGAGAAGCTTTGGTGATCAACATTGTGAAGAGTAACAGGCTCTTTGGCAGGCTCTAGGTAGATGGCTTCAACAAACAGATCAACCTCTAGCAAGAATATGAGATGATTGCGTGCAGAAGGCTGATAGTTGATTGTAGAGTGAAGCTTGATTAGGTGCATTACCCATGGAGCGTAGAACTTCAGACCAAAGATGTCGGAGCCAGATGCAGCCAACTGCCTGATGAAAAAGTCTCGAGCATTGAAGCTGATGCCATTGAAGATATAGAAAACCAAAGTTTTCATTGCTCCTTCAAGCTTCACTGCAGATGAATGTCCTTTGACATGCCATAGAGTTCGCCTGCTGATGTGATAAATGGTGCGGGGCAGATACTCTAGGTATTCAACAAAGAATTTCATTGGGTATTCGGCGTCGCGTGGCAGAGGCTTCATCATGCTCAGCATTTGGCTCAAATTAGGCTCTGGCTTCTGGAATATGCTCTCCAAAGCATTCTGGTGTAGTTGAAAACCTGTTTCATAATGTTCTCCAGGAGTGGGCAGGGCTGTAAGCTCAATGATGTCTTGGGCTTTAGCTTCATGATGTACATCACCCGTCATCCACTCAAGGATCCATGTCTTCGGATCCCTGTTGTAGCCACGAATGTGGAGAGTAGCATAGAATTGAAGCAAAAGCTCTTCATTCCAATGTTCTTTTGCTGTCACAAATGGGAGAAGACCAGCATCTTTGAAGTAGTCAAGGGCTTCTTCTAGGCAAGTCAGGCCAGCCATGGCTTCGCTGTCTAGACGCATATGAGGGAAAATGCACCCCTGATTGTATAAGATGCAGGAATAGTAACCGCGCTGCTGATAACTCCAGAATCGGTCTGATGAAATTCTTAGCCTTGTGTAGGGGTTCTTGGCACTGTCAAAGAATGTGTTGTGTGCCTTGAAGCCATTCGCATTGAACGATCCTGGTGAGGTTGTTGTACCTGGAAACCTGGACAACCTTGGCTTCGGCTTCTGGACCTGAGGCATGTGCTCTACATGATAGTCAAATTGCGGACCAACAGCAGGTGGAGGAACTAGAATGGGGCAGCGGATGGTGGTAAGTTGACCTTGATAGAATGCTTTCTCAATGGTGTGTGGCCTGGGAGGTGGTACAGGAGCAGAGGCATTGTCGTCGAGTTGCGGATTTGCTTCAGGTGCAACACTGGCTTCAGGTGCATTCTCTTCTGGCACCACATTAGCTTCAGGCGCCACATTAGCTTCAGCCATGACAACGTCATTGGCTTCAGTGTTGGTGTTAGTGGCTGCCTCAGAGTTTTCAACCTCCACTTGAGTAGCTGGAGGGTCGGACACGTTCGCCTCGAGAACAACTTCAGGGTTGGAGAGGGGTGTAGCAACATGTTCTTCTTCTCTTGGTTCTTCTTGTTCATCGGCTGATGCAGCTGGAATGTCTTCAGCAGCTTTGGCTTCAGACTCGGGGATGTTCGTAGTAGGAGAGGCTTCAGGAAAGACTTGGCGTGAAACAAATTGGCGCTCTTCTCCTTCTAGAACACTTGACAGTGTGACATGTGGCCTTGGTCCTTTGCGAAGCCTACGGAACGCTGGCGACGCTTGTGAAGATGGAGTTGGTTGGGCCACAAAGTCATTGTCTTCAAGCACCGGAGTGGTGACATGACGTGGGGGAGTACTTGGTTATTCTTCTTGACGGGGGGAGTCTTGTGGGTGATCAGCCCATGAGTCATCCTGAGCAATTGGCGTCAATGGACGACCAATGCTGATGAGTTCGCTGTTCGTGAGAACAAGCGATGGTACCACATTGTGTTCGATCTGAGGAAGGACTTCATCATCTTCAACATTGTCCTGATGACTGTCGGTGTCAAAACCGTCGGATCTCGGGTAGGGGGTCCCGAACTGTGCGTCTAGGCCGGATGGTAACAGGAGGCAAGGGACACGAAGTTTTACCCAGGTTCGGGCCCTCTCGATGGAGGTAAAACCCTATGTCCTTCTTGATTAATATTGATGATATGGGTAGTACAAGAGTAGATCTACCACGAGATCAGAGAGGCTAAACCCTAGAAGCTAGCCTATGGTATGATTGTTGTTGTGTATGTTGTCCTACGGACTAAAACCCTTCGGTTTATATAGACACTGGAGAGGGTTAGGGTTACACAAAGTCGGTTACAATGGTAGGAGATCTGCATATCCGTATCGCCAAGCTTGCCTTCCACGCCAAGGATAGTCCCTTCCGGACACGGGACGAAGTCTTCAATCTTGTATCTTCATAGTCCAGGAGTCCGGCTGAAGGTATAGTCCAGCTATCCGAACACCCCCTTATCCAGGACTCCCTCAGTAGCCCCCGAACCAGACTTCAATGATGATGAGTCTGGCGCGCAGATTGTCTTCGGCATTGCAAGGTGGGTTCTCCCCCAATTTCCGTGTACCTGTTGAATAAAGTCTGGTTTCTTGTAGATGTTGCGCTCCTTGGCTTCTACGCCCAATAATGGCCGCTTCCCACGTGTCAAACGAATATGAAAAGTCTGAGTGTTTTTACATCCACACCCCTAGCCGCACAAATGAGCTGCCCTATTTAAGGGGACGAGGATTTAGATCCAAACCACACCTTCTCCCCTTCGCGAGTGTTCATCAGAGCGCATCCGACAAAGGTCCATTCCACCATGGCCAGCCGTCGCAACTCCTCCCCTCGCCCTTCCAGCCCTAAGCCTGGATATTTGGGAGAGATGCTCCATCTCGCATAGCGAGCTAGTGACGCTCCAGACCAAGGGATTTCTCCCCCCGGCCTATATGGTCCCGGTTCGAGTCGGTCTTGCCGTCTATAACGGCGGAGAGCAAGCAAAGAGTGCCCCTAATCCCTCCAAAGGAGAGCGGGTGTGCCTTGTCCCTTATTTAATAAGGGGGCTCGGATTTCCAATCCATCCATTTCTCTGGGGGCTGCTGGAGTTCTACGGCCTCCAGCTACATAATCTCACGCCTGCCTCCGTATTGCATATCGCGGGCTTTGTAGCCCTCTGCGAGCTGTTCCTGGGTGTTGAGGCTCATTTCGGGCTATGGAAAGAGCTATTCTGCCTCGTGCCCCGTTCCAAGAAGGGGTCAATGTATCAAGTGGGCGGAGCCGAAGTGTGGCGCATCGCCGGGACCGGATATATGTCCGGAACCCCAAAGAAGGCATCCGAAGACTGGCCCTCGGAATGGTTTTATATAGAAGACGTCCCACTGCCGTATCCTGTCTGGATCAGCCTCCCTGAATTCGATAGTGCTCCCTTAAAGAAACGCCTAAGCTGGCGTCCATGGAGCCCTCAGAGGGAAAGTGACAGGGATGTTATTTACCTGATGGGCCGAATAAGATTGCTAGCTCATTCCGGACTAACCATGATCGGGGTCATGGCCGCATGCATCATGCGAGGGGTGCAGCCGCTATAGTATAGAGGCCACCCCATGTGGGACTTCAACAGGGAGGACGACACCCGCTACGGCCGTAAGGGGCCGGATTCGGCTGCGGCTCTAATAAAGACCTTGTCAGCTTTGTACAAGGGAGAAGAGGAGGATTTTCTCCGCGTCGACCCAAAGGGTGGATTTTCCATGTACAATCCTCCATGCTGGGTGAGTGGTCACATCTTGCCCATCCGTTTTATATCCCCATTGTTAAATATTCAATCTAGTGATTTCAACGCAGGAACTGCGCCAGGCTGTTAAAGAAATAAGCAGCCCTCTTCCACAACCCGAGGACCCAGGACGGTCCCTCGACCCGGACTCTCAAGAGGATCCGGACTTTTCGGTGGAGCTGATTGATGGATTGTTCCATCAACTGAGCAAGGACAACGCCTTGGTGGCCATTACGGCTGATTACCCAGCGCTAAACCCAGCCTCCCAGAAACGGGAGGCCGATCCTGCGGCGACAAGCCAACGGGGGGCCGCAGGGCCCCGTGGGCAGAAAAGAGGTGCAGTCCGGACTGAGACGTCAGCGCAAAGGTATGGTGCGCCCCCTTATCCCAGGTGTTACACCTTCAAGGCACATTAAAACTCGTGCTCTCTTCAGGACAAAGAGACCTTGCTAGACTGGATTCGGAGAGGCTGCCAATCGCGCCTCCACCAGCCAGGCTCCAAAGCCTAGTCCGGAGGTGGAGGCGAACACAAGGCGCGCACTGGGCGCTCCTCCGACGGAGGATGTGGACAGGTTGTTTGCCACCAACTCTGAGGTGGAGAGTGCCATGAACCACAGGCATCGCCGGACAATTCTTCGCGATGCTTGTTTCTCCCAAGAGGCGTTAGATGCCTTCAAATCGGGAGATGCGTACCTCCATGACGCTCAAAATGGTCTAGCCAGAGCCACGGAGCAATATGTAAAAGACATACGGGTAAGAAAATTTTGGTAATTATATATAGATACTAGTAGCCCCCGAGACATGAAACAGTTAGAATAACTGATTTAAGGATCATTTGTTATGCAGGTTCTTACAGAAAAGAATTCCCTACTGTCCAAGGAGCTAGAAGAGTGCAAAGCCCAACTTGAGGCCGCACTAGCCGCGGCAGGGGAGCCCAAGGAGACCCCCTCTGGTAATATATACTTCGAAAGATAAGTATTTTGCGAAGCACGGCATGGGTGCGAATCTGACAAATGAAATTGCAGATGGCACCGGATTGAATCCGGAAAGGCAACACCTCCTACGCCAGCTAAAGGCTGGTGAGAAGGTGCTGACAAAGGTGAGGCAGGAGAAGAACGATCTCCAAGATGCCAACACTAAGCTGGGCGTCGAGCTGAAAGATGTTCGTGCCCAGCTGTCAGACTCCGTTAAGGAGAATCAGCGGCTTCGGCGCGGCATATTTAGTAAGTGCTTGAACGAACCTTTGAAAGAAAGTTCGGCGGGGAAGTCGACTAATAGAGCAATGTCTGTAGGTGTGCTAACAGGTCGTCCTATAGAGGAGATGCCCGGTTCTATGGGTGACCTTCTTCCCGAGCTCTCGCAACTGCTCGATCGAGTTTGGCAGGCGATGCGAGACGTCGCCCAGGCCCTGTGGCCATCCATCTCCATGCCCAAAGGTCTTGGAGAGCTTGCGGAGAAGCTAAAGGGAGCACGGCGACGCTTCCGATTGTGGAAGATATCGGCCTGCCGTCAAGGCGCTAGGGAGGCCTGGGCCATGGTGAAGACGCGGTACACAAAGGCTGACCCCAACCACATGGCTGAGGTCGGTCCTGTAGGGCCCGATGGGAACGAGATCCCTGTAAGCTTAGTATACGGCCAAGTAGAGTTGGCCGCAAAGTATTCTCAGCAGGACTGTAAATTAGAGAGCCTGTTAGATGTTATTGAAGAGGAATACAATCAGTCAAAATGACTATGTAATTTGATTGACATTTATAATGCCTTCTAGCCGGATTGTAGATCATTTGTCATGGCCGACCTTTTCGCCTCAGCCTCGGGACCTGACGGTCCGGAGTGTGTCCGAATTCCCATGCGATTATATAGGAACCGGGGAATGCATGGAGACCAGGCGTAGGGGTCATTAGTGCGTGAACAGACAAGTGCCCGACTAGTTATGTTATATTACATGGTTAATAAGAAACATCTTCCAGGGAGAATAGTTCCATTAGGGGTTCCTTTCCCTAGGAGGCATGCCCTAAAGTGCATGTCCATGCTGCGAAAAGAAACGCAGGAAAAACATCTGGGGGCATATAGATAAAAAAAAGACCATCTTTAGTTCACCGACCGAATATTCCCTTAAGAACGCTAGCTTTCGGCTTCACCCAGTCTAAGGTACACGTCCGGCTGACCCGGCAGTAACAATCGCAGAGGTGCTCCCTTTACTACCTAGCTGAACAATTGGGAACGTAGGGGTAAGCACAGGAGCCAGGCAACCCAGCTTGGCCAAAACTTAAGTCATATCGATGCATATAATGGTGAATAAAAGGTACATGCGGAAGTGTGACACATGTGTTGGGCATGAAGCCCGTATGAATAAGCTTTTGTTTAAAGAAGCCCCCAGGTTTAATGAGCGCGGATAGCGCGTCACTTTATGAGCCTTTAAAGGCTATAAGAGAGAGAGAGCAGAAGATAAATGTAAGACAGAAAATATATAAAAAATGGACAGAGGAAGGAGACGAACACAGAGTCCGGTGCTAGGCATAGAATCTTCGGAGACGGGCTGCGTTCCATGGGTTTGGCTCGAGTCGGTTATCTGATGCATCCCGCAGGCGGTACGCTCCACCAGTCAGGACTTGGTCAATTATGAAGGGACCTTCCCACTTGGGCTTGAGATTGTCCTTTTTCTTGTCCGGTAGTCGTAGAACTAATTTGCCAACGTTGTAATTTTTGGACCGTACTTCTTTGCTTTGGTATCTTCAAGCCTGCTGTTGATAGAATGCGGAACGGGCTTTTGCCACGTCACGCTCTTCCTCCAATGCGTCCAAGCTGTCCTGCCGATCGAGCTCGGCTTCTCTTTCTTCGTACATGCGCACTTGAGGTGAGTCATGAATTATGTCGCAAGGCAAAACTGCCTCTGCGCCGTACACCATAAAGAATGGTATGTATCCGGTGGTGCGATTCGGTGTGGTCCGCAGCCCCCAGAGTACGGAGTCGAGCTCCTCTACCTAGTGCGTGTTAGATTCCTTGAGGGACTGCACTAATCTGGGTTTGATGCCACCCATGATAAGACCATTTGCACGTTCGACCTGGCCGTTAGTTTGTGGGTGATAGATGGAAGCATAATCGAGCTTAATGCCCATGTTTTTGCACCAGAGTTTTACCTCGTCGGCCATGAAGTTTGTGCCGTTATCAGTGATGATGCTGTGGGGGACGCCGTAACGGTGTACAACCCCGGATAAGGTCTATCACCGGTCCAGATTCGGCCGTCTTAACAGGCTTGGCTTCTATCCATTTGGTGAACTTATCCACCATGACTAGTAAGAATTTTTGCTTGTGGGTTCCACCTTTAAGGGGTCCAACCATGTCAAGCCCCCAGACCGCGAAGGGCCAAGTAATGGGGATAGTTTGGAGGGCGGTGGGTGGCATATGGCTTTGGTTTGCAAAGAGCTGGCAACCGGTGCATCGTTGGACTAAGTCTTGAGCGTCTGCCCGGGCCGTCGGCCAATAAAAGCATGTACGGAAGGACTTGCTTACAAGGGACCGAGCTGCAGCGTGATGACCGCCCAGTCCAGCATGAATTTCAGCCAGGAGGTTCCACACCTCCTCTTCAGAGATGCACCTTTGAAGGACTCCGGTAGTTCTTTTCTTATAAAGCTCTCCCTCGTGGACTCTGTAGGCTTTGGATCACCGCACTATGCAGTGTGCCTCATTTTGGTCCTCGGGGAGTTCCTGCCTAGTAAGGTAGGCGAGGAATGGTTCTGTCCAGGGGGCGATGACGGCCATTATTACGTGGGTTGAAGGTGTTATTTCATTGGCAGAGCCTCCGATTGTGTCAGAATGTTCGATGTCGGGCAGTGCGGTTGGGTCCGGGCTGTTATTGTTCGGCTCCCCTTCCCATACTATGGATGGCTTGAACAGCCTTTCCAAGAAGATGTTGGGGGGACTACATCGCGTTTTGCGCCAATGCGTGCCGGGACATCTGCCGCCTGATTATTTTCCCGGGCTATATGGTGAAATTCAAGCCCCTTGAACTGAGCTGACATTTTTAGGACGGCGTTGCAGTAAGCTGCCATTTTTAGATCCTTGGCATCGAAGTCTCCATTTATTTGGGATATTGTGAGGTTCGAGTCCCCGCGCACCTCTAGGCGTTGAATGCCCATGGATACTGCCATCCGGAGACCATGTAAAAGGGCCTCATATTCGGCTGCATTGTTTGAGTCCGTGTACATAATCTAGAGTATGTATTGAACTATGTCTCCTGTGGGGGACGTCAAAATGACGCCGGCCCCCAGTCCGGCCAACATCTTGGAGCCATCGAAATGCATGATCCAATTTGAATATGTGCTGTACTCTTTAGGGAGTTCGGCCTCCGTCCATTCTACGACAAAGTCGGCCAAGACTTGCGACTTGATGGCTCACCATGGCTTATAAGTTATGTCGAATGGGAGGAGCTCAATGGCCCATTTTGCAATCCTGCCCGTTGCGTCACGGTTGTTTATAATATCGTTAAGTGGTACTTCCGAGGCTACAGTTATTGAACACTCTTGAAAGTAGTGTCGTTGCTTCTGGGATGCCATGAATACCGCGTACGCAATCTTTTGATAATGCAGGTAGTGAGGACAGTGGACACATAATAGACCGGCTTTTGAAGGTGGAATTTGTGTCCGTCCGCTTCTCGTTCGACGACGAGCACTGCGCTTACAACCTGGTGTGTTGCTGCAATGTATAATAGCATTGGTTCGCCAATGTTTGGCGCGGCCAGGACTGGCTTTTATTTCGTCGAGTCCGGCCGTGGCTGCATCCGTCCATTTGAAGTGTTCGGTGCGCTGAAGGAGGCGGTAAAGGGGTAGGGCCTTTTCTCCCAAGCGGGAGATAAAGCGGCTTAGAGCCGCCACACATCCGGTTAACTTTTGTATTTGTTTGAGGTCCTTTGGGATAACCAGTTGCGACAGAGCTCGGATCTTGGCTGGATTTGCTTTAATTCCTCTACTGGATACAATGAAGCCCAAGAGCTTTCCAGCTGGGACGCCAAAAACGCATTTTTCCGGGTTGAGCTTGATGTCGTATGTTCGGAGGTTATCGTATGTGAGCCTCAAGTCGTCTACTAGAGATTCAACATGTCTTGTTTTGACGACCACATCATCTACATACGCCTCCACTGTTTTGCCGATCTGGCTTGCCACACATGTCTGAATCATGCGCTGACATGTTGCGCCGGCGTTTTTGAGCCCGAAGGGCATCGTGTTGAAGCAGAATGGGCCGTATGGTGTGATAAATGCCGCTGCGGCTTGGTCTGGTTCTGCCATCTTGATTTGATGGTAGCCGGAATATGTGTCGAGGAAACACAATGAATCGTGTCCTGCGGTAGCGTCGATAATTTGATCAATGCGGGGGAGGAGGACGGGATCCTTTCGGAAAGCCTTGTTAAGGTCTTTAAAATCAACACACAGGCGCCAGGATTTGTCCTTCTTTGGTACCATCACCAGGTTTGCTAGCCAGTCCAGATGTTTTATATATCTGATGAATCCGGCCTCCAATAGCTTTGCTAGCTCCTCTCCCATGGCTTGTCTCTTAGGTTCGGAAAAACGCCGAAGAGCCTGTTTGACAGGTTTGAATCCTGTTTGGATATTTAAGCTGTGCTCGGCAGCCTGCGTGGGATTCCTGGCATGTCTGAAGGGTGCCAGGCAAAAATGTCCCAGTTCTCTCGTAGGAACTCTCGCAGTGCGGCGTCTACATCAAGGTTTAACTTTGCCCCGATGGAAGCTGTTTTATTAGGGTCCGTTGGATGGACTTGGAATTTGACTATTTCGTCCGCCGGTTTAAAGGAGGTGGACTTGGATCTTTTGTCGAGTACCACATCGTCCCTATTCACCATAGAGCGCAGCGCAGTCAGTTCCTCAGCCGGTAGGGCTTCGGATAGTGCCTCGAGAGCCAGTGCGGCTGTCTTGTTTTCGGCGCGGAGTGCTATGTCCAGATCACTAGCGAGAGTGATGATCCCGTTAGGCCCGGGCATCTTGAGCTTCATGTACCCGTAATGGGGTATTGCTTGGAAGATTGTAAACGCTTCCCGCCCTAGCAGAGCGTGATAACCACTGCTGAACGGAGCCACATGGAACGTGACTTCTTCGGTCCTGTAATTATCCAGCGTGCCGAACACCACATCTAGTGTGATTTTTCCTGTACAGCGCGCTTCCCGACTGGGGATTATTCCTCTAAAGGTTGTGCTGTTTCGCTCAATGCGGTTCCAGTCTATTTCCATTTTTTGAAGGGTTTCCTCATAAATGAGGTTCAATCCGCTGTCGTCGTCCATGAGTACCTTGGTAAGACGAAAGTCGTCCACTATTGGACTGAGGACCAATGCGGCTGGTGCTCGGGCTGTTCAGAATTTAGGTTCATCACTGGCGTCAAAGGTAATAGCTGTGTCACTCCATGGGTTTATTGTTGCTACTTGGTAGAATTCGGCAAGGCCGCGGAGTGTCCTTTTTCGCATATTATTTGATGCGAAAGTCTCGAATACTGTTAATACCGTATTGGTGTCTCTGGGGTGGATTTCTGTGGCCTCCGGAATTAGGAGATTTTCGCCAATTTTGGCCACCTGCCGGAGTATCCAACATGCTCTGAGGCTGTGAGTTGGTGTGGCGTCCTCTGTACTGTGAATTTTACAGGGTTCATTGAGCCATCCTTCCAGTACGGTTCCATGCCCTGTAGAGGGTTTTTGCTTTTTAGTGCTTGACCCGGGTGTCTGGCGATGATGCACCCTTTTATTTCAGACTGGGTTTGTATTCAAGGCCGGATTGTCCCAAAATTTGATTTCGGTTTTCCAGGCACTTTCCATCACACAGTACTTTCGTACAATGGACTCCAAGTCAGCGAAGTGTGTAATATCACGGCGACTTATGGCGTTGAGTATTCCCTTGTCCGTGCAATTATTGCAGAAGATTGAGATTGCGTCTTCCTCGCGGCAGTCCCTTAGCATGTTCTTAACTAGGAGGAATCTGGCCCAGTAATGATGTACTGTTTCATCGGGCTTTTGCCTGATTTTGGATAGATCGCTTATGTTGGGGTGGGTGGGTGTAATTAAATCCGAAGCCTCACCGCATCTGAGGCTCAGAGGCCGAGGAATTTCCGAACTCGAAAATTTGGATTCCTGGATGTTGTCCAATGAATCCAGCCCATCGCCTGACTCTAAGTTCAGGTCTTGAGTGATATCCTCCCTCCGCAGGTATCCGGCTTGGAGGGATCAGGAATCCGGACGTAGCGAGTCCTTAAGATAGATGAAGGGCCGCCGCCCTGTCCCTCTACCACGGCAACGTGATGGGTGACTTGGGGAGAGTTAATCTCTCTCAGATCGGGTTTAGGCCCAATCTGGTCGTAATCCGTAGCGACTCCCAGGGCGGCGAAGTGATCCAAGAGCTCGTTTATGGAGGAGAGCTCCATTGGATCTAACTGCTCGGTGAGTTCCGAGCTGACATGAAGATTGTTTTCGATGGCTCGAGAAGTCATCATCGGCGCAGAAGCTGAACAGGCGGTCATAAGAAAACCACCTAGCCGGAGGGTTTGGCCGACAGCCAAAGCTCCCTTAGCAACGGTGCCGTCTTTAAAGACGGGGCGAGGCATCCTTCCTGATGGCGACAACACAGAGGAACTCTCAATGAAAGCACCAATGTCGGTGTCAAAACCGGCGGATCTCGGGTAGGGGGTCCCGAACTGTGCGTCTAGGCCGAATGGTAATAGGAGGCAAGGGACACGAAGTTTTACCCAGGTTCGGGCCCTCTCGATGGAGGTAAAACCCTACGTCCTGCTTGATTAATATTGATGATATGTGTAGTACAAGAGTAGATCTACCACGAGATCAGAGAGGCTAAACCCTAGAAGCTAGCCTATGGTATGATTGTTGTTGTGTATGATGTCCTACGGACTAAAACCCTCCGGTTTATATAGACACCGGAGAGGGTTAGGGTTACACAAAGTCGGTTACAATGGTAGGAGATCTGCATATCCGTATCGCCAAGCTTGCCTTCCACGCCAAGGAAAGTCCCTTCCGGAAACGGGACAAAGTCTTCAATCTTGTATCTTCATAGTCCGGAGTCCGGCTGAAGGTATAGTCCGGCTATCTGAACACCCCCTTATCCAGGACTCCCTCAATGACCAATGTCTTCAGCTGCAGTGGGGTCAACAGCTGGAATGTCTTCAGCTTCAGGAGCCTCTGTGGAAGCAGGCTCATGAACTATCAACTGGCGCTCCCTATGTTCAGAGGCAGGATGAGCCACTGAGATCGGCTCGACAACAAGGGGCTCTATGGGAGCAGCCTGATCTTTCTTCTTTGTATTTCTCTTTTTCGTCGGTGGAGCGTCGTAAGTGGTGTGCTTGGTCTTGCGCTTGCGGGCTTCGGCTTCAGCTGCCCTTGTTTTGTTGAGATCCGAAGCCACTGTGGGGACCTTAGGCTTCGAGCCTGTCATACTGGCAGGGAAGACAATGTGAGGTTCTTCCTGCCTTGATGCTTCAGGTTGGGCCACAGCAGGCTTCTTCTTCTTCCTGGCAGCCATTCTGGGGTCGATGCCAGGTCGCCCCAGAGCCTTGCGCTTTTTAGCTTCATTGTAGCCTTGAACACATTTGGCAGCCAGGTGTTTCATGCGCTCTGGAGAACCTTTAGCTTCTTCACGTTTCTTGTGGAACGCCTCCTTGAGCTCATGCAGCATGACCTTGAAGTTTTGGACGCCTGCCACGTTGAGCTTGGCCATGTGCTTCTTGAACTGAGCCTTTTCATAGTCAATCTTGTGCTTCAGCTCAAGAATTCTCTGTGCAAGATCCAGCTCAGGAGCAATGGCTCCATGGAAGGAGACGCTGAGGCCAATTGGGAGTTGAAGATCATCAAAACTGAGGTCTGGGCAGTCGAACCACTCATCAATGAACTTGTATAGGATTTCCACATCAAAGAGGGGAAGATCATTGAAGATTTCCGCCTCTTTCTTGCTCTTTATAAGTAGCTCAAGAGCATCATCGCCAAGATCATCGTCGCTAGACAGATCAATGGCTTCGTTCTCATTCCTCAGAACGGCAGCAGGGGTCAATGCTTGACCAGTTGGTTGCATGGGCTTCTTCATCTTGTCAGACTTGGAGATGCGAGAGAGATCTTCAGACTGCACACTTGCTTCAGGAGGTGCAGTGGCCAGAGGCTTCGCCCGCGAAACTTTTGGTGCAGAGGAGGGATTTGAAGCCTTTGGTTTCTTTTGCTTCACAGGCTTCGGTGGTGCAGGCGCTTCGTCAGAATCAGCGTCATCTGCAGAGTGATCCACGGCTGCCCCTTGAACCTGAATGTGAGTAATGAGACCTTCAAGGTTGTAGAAGAGCCCAACAATATTGGGTTCAGCATCGCGTGTGCCGTCGACACGAGGAGCAGAGGGACTGGGGTTGAAGTCTAACCCAAGCGACTTCTTGTTCTCTTTGGCAGAAGTTTTGGCAAACTGGAAGTTGCGCTTAAAGAGATTGTCTTCACAACACCATAACAGAGAGGATGGGTTGGCATTAGCAGGCTGAGGTCCACGGATCATGCAAGGGTAGAAGCCTTGAGGAATAGCTTCGGACTTCGACTTGGGCTGAAGACCTTTGTATATAATATCTCCCCAGGGGCCCTTGATGGCATTCTTTTCAGCATATTCGTCAGTGACAGATTTGTACTTGAACCATTCCTCTGCCCAATGTCTTCGAATCCATTGGATTCGGTTCTTGCGTGCTCCATAGGTCTCTTCTGGATCTGACTTGTATAGCTCATAGAGATTGGGTGGCAGGTCATTAGCAGTGTTTTCACGGCGCTGTCTGCCGCCCTTCCTGACAGATTTTTCTATCGCCATGAAGTTCAGACTGAATGGCTTCAGAACTTGCAAAGGTTTCCTTCTGCTGGCCAGACAGGAATTAGCTTCGGGAGAATTGATGTGATGCTATAAGAACTCTGCAAATGAATGCAGACTATGAGAACCAAGGGATTCTCCCACGGACATGTACCTGTGACAGCATTAGAGATGCGAGAGAAGGGGAAGAGGTCATATGCATTCTCAGAAGATTTTGAAGATAAATCAGTTTAGAAGACATTGACCTCATAGTGCGAAGACATTCACTCATATGTACGGAGTTGGTTCCAGATTTGTACGAATCCATGAATAAGTACAAGTGAGGAATCTAACTACTTTGTGAAGCATAAGTGAACATACTAGGCATGTTATGAGATGCAGAACAGGATAGATAATTTGTTGGGACAGAAACCACTTATGGTTGAGAAGGATGAATCTATCGGATCAAAAGGACTATAAAAAAGAGCTTTTATTTACCACTTGAGGAACTGCTAGACGGAGTAGAAGATGAGGCCGAGCAGTTTGATCTTCCGTGCCCTAATTTGGCGAAGGAGGACACCTGCGGCGACGGCGGAGAAGACGATGTCCGCGGCCGGCGTGAGGATGGCTTCGGTGAGGTTGTGGCAGCGAAGCGCTTCGTCGCCGGCGTCGTCGAGGGCTAGCGGTGGCGCTAGGGTTTGTGCGAGAAGGATAAGTGGAAGAAGAGATAATAACTGTGGTGTGGCGTGTATTTATAAGGACATGGACGGCGCAGTGTTATTACGCAGGTGCCCCTGGCGGTTCACATCTGAAGAACACGTGGTGAACATGCAACACATTGGAGGTTGTTCCATGTTCCCACGCATGCCTGGATTGTCGGGTGGTCGTTCCCGCTTCTCCGGATTTCAGGCAAAAAGGATTGAGCATTTAAATTAGATTTAATGTTTGTCTTTGTGTCTTCTGCTGACAAGGACGCAGAGAAGACATTCGACAGTTTCAATAGAATGCATATGATTTGGATAGATGGAATTTGAGGTTGAAAGCATAGAGAGGTTAGGTTCCGATCACATTCACTTAGTTCAAAAGATTCAAACGAGAAGACATAGCTATAAGTGAATGTTGTAGAGGACAGAACACTAATATATGTATATATCAGAATATAACCAAATCAACATAGTGAAGATAAACATGAGGACATGTTGAAATTTGAAGACAAACCAAATGCAAAGACATAGCAAATGTAACGCCATGAGACAAACACTTCAAACAGAAGAATTTTGTGGTGGCATTACCAACAGTATAGGAAGTATTAGACCCAGACACGGCGCACAATTATCATGGCGCTCCGAAGTCAAATTCCACGTTAATGTATTCACACTTAGAGTGTAAGTCTTCATTAAATGAAGATATATGTTACTTCGTGTGTTGCACATCTAAATCATCAACATGCATAAGTGTTAGGATGTGTGCCTGATCACAGGACATTTGAGGATTCCAAGATATTTAGCTCACACCGCAACTTGCAAAACCTTTTCTCATCCAAGGGCTTTGTGAAGATATCTGCCAGTTGCTCTTCGGTGTTGACTTGAATGATATCAATATCTTCCTCCAAGACATGATCTCTGAGAAAGTGATGACGGATCTGAATGTGCTTTGTCTTCGAGTGCTGAACTGGGTTGTTGGCAATCTTGATAGCGCTTTCATTGTCACAGTAGAGTGGTACTTGCTTCAGATGGGTGCCATAGTCCTTGAGTGTTTGCTTCATCCATAGAAGCTGAGCGCAGCAAAATCCAACATCAATGTATTTAGAGTCAGCAGTGGAGAGAGATACACAGTTCTGCTTCTTTAGAGACCAACAGACAAGTGATCGTCCCAGAAAGAGATATGTGCCTGATGTAGACTTGCGATCCACCTTGTCACCGGCATAATCAACATCCGAGAATCCAACTAGATCAAACTCTGAGCCCTTTGGATACCATAATCCTAGTGTTGGGGTGTAAGCCAAATATCGAAGAATTCGCTTCACAGCTAAGTGATGCGATTCCTTTGGTGCCGCTTGGAATCGGGCACACATGTAAACACTAAGCATGATATTTGGCCTAGATGCACATAAATAAAGCAATGAACCAACATGGAGTGGTATACCTTTTGATCGAACTCTTTACCATTGACTTTTGGTTGGCATTGGCATCGTATATCCTTTGCAGTCTTGCATTCCAAACTTCTTCAGGCAGTCTTTGAGGTATTTCTCTTGAGATATGAAGATGCCGTTGTGTTGCTGCCGTATTTGAAGACCAAGGAAGAACTTCAGCTCACCCATCATGGACATCGGATATTGCTCTTGCATCGTGTGTCCAAACTCATCACCGTATTTTTGATTAGTGCAGCCAAAGATAATGTCATCCACATATATTTGGCACACAAACAGTTCACCATCATATGTCTTCGTGAAGAGTGTGGGATCCAGGGAACCAGGTTTGAAGCCTTTGCTCTTCAAGAAGTCTTTGAGTGTGTCATACCAAGCACGAGGGGCTTGTTTGAGGCCATACAGTGCCTTGTTGAGCTTGTAAACCATGTCAGGATGTTTTGGATCTTCAAAACCAGGCGGTTTTGCAACATACACTTCTTCTTCAATCTTGCCATTGAGAAAGGCACTTTTCACATCCATTTGATACAGAAGGATGTTATGATGATTTGCATAGGCTAGCAGTATGTGAATAGCTTCAAGCCAAGCCACAGGAGCAAATGTTTCATCGAAGTCAATTCCTTCAACTTGAGTGTATCCTCGAGCAACGAGACAAGCCTTGTTTCTGACAACTTGACCATGTTCATCTTGCTTGTTGCGATATATCCATTTAGTGCCTATGATATTGTGTCTATGAGGATCAGGACGCTTGACCAGTTCCCATACATTATTCAGCTCGAACTGTTGAAGCTCTTCTTGCATGGCTTGAATCCATTCAGGTTCCATGAAGGCTTCATCAAATTTCTTGGGTTCAGATATTGAGACAAATGCAAAGTGCCCACAGAAATTTGCTAGTTGTGTTTCCCTTGAATGAGTGAGTGGACCAGATGCATTGATGCTATAAATTATGTCTCCATCTGTACTTCATTTGCAACACGAGGATGAACTGGACGAAGATTTTGCTCTTGCTGATCATTGTCATCGTTTGGAGGATTGTTTTCAGGCTGAGCATTGTCTTCAGGTTGATTAGGTGCAGAAATGATAAGTTCCTTATCAGGCTGTACTTCAGACGGTATGATTTCTCTAGTTCCCATAAGCTTGATGGATTCACTAGGTGGAATTTCATCTAGCACATTTGGCAGGTGCTCTCTTTGCGAGCCGTTAGTCTCATCGAATGGCACATCCACAGTTTCAACCACTTTATAGTGAAAGAGGTTGAAGACTCCGTAGAAGTGCGAATCCTTTCCGTAACCAAGCATAAAACCTTCATGTGCTTTCGGTGCAAATTTTGAAGTGTGATGTGGGTCCTTGATCCAGCACCTAGCACCAAATACTCTGAAGTAACTGACATTTGGCTTCTTACCAGTGAGGAGTTCATAGGATGTTTTCTTCAGAAGCTTGTGAAGATAGACATGGTTGATGACATGGCATGTAGTATCAATAGCTTCAGGATAGAACTTTCTTGGTGTCTTGTATTCATCGAGCATCGTCCGAGCCATCTCAATGAGTGTTCTGTTCATGCGTTCCACGATGCCATTCTGCTGCGGCGTGTACGAAGCTGAGAACTCATGAGTGATGCCCAATGTATCAAGATAAGTGTCGAGGCCGGTGTTCTTGAATTCAGTGCCATTGTCACTTCTGATGTGCTTGATCTTGATGCCATAGTTGTTCATGGCTCGATTGGCGAAGCGTCTGTAGACATCCTGCACTTCAGTCTTGTAGAGGATTATGTGTACCCATCTGTATCTTGAATAATCATCAACAATGACGAAGCCATAGAGACAAGCAGTAGTAGTTAGAGTAGAGTAGTGAGTGGGGCCGAAGAGGTCCATGTGTATCAGTTCGAAGGGTTGAGTCGTTGTCATGATTGTCTTCGAGGGATGCTTGGCCCTCATCATCTTTCCAGCTTCGCAGGCACCGCATAACTGATCCTTCTTGAATTTGACGCCCTCGATGCCTATGACGTGCTTCTTCTTTGCGAGAGTATGCAAGTTCCTCATGCCCGCATGCCCTAGCCTCCGATGCCAGAGCCAACACTCAGAAGCTTTTGCCAGAAGACATACGGCAAGCTGTGGTGTAAGTGCATCTAGTGCCACCCCTAGTTGGTTTTGGAGTATTGACGACAAACCTAGTTGATGGACTAATGTGTTTGTGAGAATTGCAGGATAACACAGGTAGAAGTCCCTCATTGATTCGGTTTTCCTACTAGAGATGACCCCTAAAAATGTATGAAGACATTGAAGTCAAAGGTGGTATGTGAAGACATTCACATTGAAGACTATGACAAGAGAAGACATCGCGTGAAGACTATGGAGCGCGAAGACTTAGCAGTTTCGTCGTTCTGTGTCTTTCTTTGTTGAGTCATAGGAACCACCGCACTGTTAAGTGGGGTCCAAGTGAACTAGTCAGAATGACTGAAGTGATGCTTAACCAAATCCTATGTCTTCGAGTGAAGACTATGAGAGCAAATCTTGTCCAGAGTTGGATAAGTCAGCTTTGCTTGTAGCCCAAGTAAAGTTGCCGTGTGTGTTTGAAATCTGATCGTTGGAACACGTGTCAGTTCCTTAGTGACCAAGGGTCATTTCAGACAAATCAGGTCAGGTTGCCTAGTGGCTATAAATAGCCCTGTCGTGGAATTGTCATAGCGGATGTCCTTAGTGTCAGGACTTAGTCGCGAGGCCAACGCATCTATGTGGTAGCTTGAGAGGGGTTGAGCGGGACGAGAGACGCGATGTTTTACCCAGGTTCGGCCCCTCACGGTCGAGGTAAAAGCCTACATCCTGCTTCATTGATATTGATGATGATGATCACGGTTACAAGAGTGCTCTATCTCGAGAGTTATTTTCTAAACCTAACTTGTCCCACTTGTGGCACTTGTCAATCTTGTCCCTCTCGGGGTGCCCTGCCCCTCCTTATATATGTTGAAGGGGCGGTTTACATGACTAGTCCTATTAGGACTAGGATTACTCTATTACAAGTGGAGTCCTAGTCTTGCCTCCTTTGTAAGGGAATATTCCTTGTGCTTTTCTCATAAACCGGCCCACCATTAAATGTGAACCGGCCTTCTGGGCCATGGGCCTTGTCGTCCATCTGACCCGCCCACCGGGTTACTAATGAACCGCCAAGACCGGGCGGGTAGCCCGTGAACCGCCAAGCTCCGGGTGGGTTACCAGTGAGTCATCCAGTCCGGCCGGTTTATACTCCCGGCCAGTTTACGCCATGGGGTATATCCCCAACATTAGCCCCCAGTTTAACTTGGATTTATCCATGTTAAACTGATCTGCAACATAAACTCAAGAGAAAATTTGACAGGTTATGCTCCGGGTTAAAAAAATTGTAAACCGGTACCTGATCATTCTTAAGTCTTTGTTATTTCCTCCTTCTGGGAAATCCGGGTCAACAGACCAGCTTCATAATCAATTTGCCGACATTGGTTTGTCAACGAGAAATATTGTGAAGAATAACTCCTTTGACTCAGCTCCCAAAGCGCCGGTTTAAGAAATATGGGTCTTGAAATACTTATCTGATATTCAGCCGGTTTGAAGATGTAAAACTGGCTGGTTTAACATTACCAAAATGGCCGGGTTATAAAAACCGATGATCGTGGATTATGACCGTTGATAGATGCCGGGTTATGATTGCTGCCAACACCGGTTCACAACGCCGGTTCATGATTATTGATGATGTCGGGTTGCAGCCACAGGGTCATAATGATTGGTGACGCCGGGTCAATCTGGTTTGCTCAAACAGAGAATTTGAAAATATTTCTTTGATAATAATATAATACCTGTAGCCCCCAAATCTTGAGCAGAACAAAGTGATGGCTTAAGACTTGCTTCAATATAAATGTTACCAATTTTGAAGAAATCCATGTTTTTCATCCCAGTCACTAGTCAGAATTGAGTATTCCACATATGTAGCCCCCAAGTGTCGGGTTGTCATGCTTGCAACAACCTGGGACTTATAATTGCTTGATGCTCATAAAAACTTCAACCAGTGTAGCCCCCAAGGGTCGGGTCATTATGCAATAATGAGCAGGGACTTTGTAAATATAATCTTGTAAACTTTGAACGGCAACGTGTAGCCCCCAAGGGCCGGCTCAGTAAGATAATATTGAGCTGGGATTTTGATATATTCTTCAATGAAAATAACATCATATGATGTAACCCCCATCATGGGGCTTGAATTCATGTCCACAAGGTTAAGAGCCTTGTGCTTTACCAACTGAGCAGTGGACCCTTCAATGTAATGGATAAAAAGCTTTGTACCTTAAATTGTTGATAGAGGCAATTGGTAGCCCCCAAGGGCCGGCTCATTACAATGTGATGAGTCGGGTCTTCAATAAGGTGAGCAAAAAATGACTTTGCATTAGCCCCCAAGTGTCATGGTGCATGCTTGCAGTGACATGAGACTTGCATATTTGATATAATCTTTAGTTGAATAATGTAGCCCCCAAGTGCCAGGTCGTGAGCCTGCAGTGACTCGGGACTGTTATTAATAACCATAATAAAATCCAGCCATGTTGGCTATTCAAGATAACATAATCCGGTATGAAAACCTTATTCATTCAACATCATAATGGAAATTCAGCCAAGTTTGGCTATTTGAATAATATAACCCAATGATTTATGAGCGCATGATTCCAATGGCGCAATCCAAATATATACTGGCGACTTATAGTCGAAAGCCAGGCTGTTTTAATAAACATCGGATAATTTACCGTCATACTTTATTCAACCTGTTTCTGCATACAACAAGTTTAAAGTGTCCTGGCGGTTTACCGCCGGACGGGTCATAATGCCTGACATATAACCTGGGTTTATAACCGAGGCTGCACTTAAGAATAATCAAATATGAAATACATCATACCTGTGACATTGAATCACATTGTTGGTTTTACCAACTTTTGTAGTAAGAGTGATAACCCCAATCTTGAGTAATGATAACTCCTTTCATATTGTGCCGGTTTATGATAAAACCGTACCGGGTTGTGATAAACACCGGTTTAACCATATATAATACTGGCGACTCGTAGTCAAACCAGACCGGGCTGATAGTCTCCGGATTATAATTTGATCGTGTACTGACAACTTGTAGTTGAAAGCCGAGCCAGGTTTGATAAACACCAGTTTACTCCATAATAGGATGGTAACAGAAAATCAAACCGGGAAGATAGTCTCTGGATTAAGATTTGACCGTGTTCCGTCAATTTGATAGTTTGAACCGGCTTAAAACTTTGTCGGTTTAAAAAAACGCAATAAAAAGAAAGAAATATCTTTCAAAGAAAAATGTGAAGCAAAGGCAATGACAAAACCATTTGAAAAAAGAGGCTTATTTGAGCTGGTCAGATGGCGTTACCATGGTCGGACACGACCAAGCTCCCGATAGGTGTAGCTATGGTTCAAGTCAGCCAGGTCCCCAAATGAAACCGTGGCATTTATGCCGATCAAGTGGCATGGCAATGGTTCGGGTTCGACCAAGCCCCCAAGTGATTCTGTGGCCTTAGGCCGATCAAGAGGCATGACTGGTTCAGATGTGACCAAGTCCCCAAGTGATCTGGTGGCTCTCGCCTATCAAGAGGTATTGCATTGGTTCGGACACGACCAAGCCCCCAAGTGATATAACATGATGCTTTTGAAAAGCTAACTCAAGGGGTAAACCGGAGGCCGCTTTAGAACAACTCCGTGTAACCACACATGATGTAAAAGAACAGAGACCCCGCTTTATGAAGCAGAAGCCCCCATGTGATCAATAATATGTCAGGCCAGTAAGGCGGGATACCCATGTTTGAACCGCGCATCATGGCAGTAGGTTCTCTTCGGAAACTTTTAACTTTTTGCAAGAGACAAGTTCTTCTTGAACCGGGATTTTGAACCGGATATTGAGAGCGTCAAAGCTTTGTGGGAGACATCTTTCCCTTGAACCGGATTTTAAACCGGAATCTTCATTTTCAGCCGGAAATTTTCTGACGGCTTTTAAACTCGAACTTGCGAGAAGTTAATTCCTTTTTGAACTGGAAATTCTTAAACCGGATTTGAGAGCTTCAGAGCTTTGTCGGAGAACAAATTTCCCTTGTACCGGATTGTAAACCGGAATCCTTTTCTGATGACCCGAAACTTATTCATTGAGCCGGGATTTTGTAACTGTCATATACTTTCTAATCCGGAAATCTTCTGACAGCACGATGTGAATCCGGGACCGGGTTATCTTTCCCTCCAACGTATTGGGGTTCCTGACTTCACTGAAAACCGGCAACGTTTGCTAAGTCATATCATTGTAGCCACCAAGTCTCAAGGTGACTCGAGGAGTTGGCTTGAGATTCTCCATATTTGACCGTGATATAAACCGGCATAATTTGTATATCATTGATGTTGATAGCGCGATGTGAACCGGCGCGATGTGAATCCACAGAAGGTTGAGGTGACTGTGGCGGGTTATAAATGATCCCGTATGAGCCGTGTCAGCAACTCGGCCAATGGTTCCTTCCAACTGGCGATTTGAAGTTAACCATACTGTAGTGGCGGCGACTTGTGCGCCTACCCATTGAGCCATCCAGTGCAGACGGCAGTTGATAGTATATGATAATTTGCCTCCATTTTGTTGAAAGAAAAACCGGGCTACCCAAGCTGTGACTTGTACATACTCAATAAACAGCTCACGCAGACAGGTGCGGCCCGGTGTGTTGATGTAGACCAGGCCGCGAGAGATGGAGAGCAAAGACGACCGCAGCATCAGTGGCGGCTCCGATAGATGAGTCGGCCGCGGCGTTGTAAGCCGGTGCAGACGGGGAAAATCTTCACCGGTGTTGTAAACCGGCACGGACGGGCGAGTTAATCGCGGGTGTGGTCCCAGTGAGTCGAAGTAGTCCGGGCCACAAGGGCGGCGTCTTGCACACATATTCTTTGATCATTGTGGCACGGTCATATGATAGCACATGACAGTAATTACGCAATTTATATATCCATGATCCGGCCATCGGCTTTGCAATGACACATGAGTAGGTGGTTCTCTCTCAGAACATACGAGTTGGAATGGTGTATGTGTTCTGATGGCTCTCTCCTCGAATGAAGAGGAGGTGGAGGGGTATATATAGCCTCCACACAAAATCCAACCGTTACACAGTTTTCCAATCTTGGTGGGACCGAATCAACAAACTCGGTCGGACCGAAAATGTAAACCTAGTGATCGTTAGAGATTTTCGGTGGGACTGACATGCAACTCGGTAGGACTGATATGGTTAGGGTTTGGGCATAACGTAATCTCGGTGAGACCGATTACACAAACTCGGTGAGACCGAATTTGGTAATTAGCTAACCAGAGAGTTGGTCAGGCAAACTCGGTGGGACCGATTTGCTCTTTCGGTGAGACCGAAAAATTACAAAGGGGAAACACTGAATTTACATTGCAATCTCGGTGGGACCGATTCGCTCTTTCGGTGAGACCGAAAAGTTACGAAAGGGAAACAGAGAGTTTGCAATCCCATCTCGGTGAGACCGAGATCCCTATCGGTAGAACCGAATTGCTAGGGTTTGGCAGTGGCTAATGACAAGTGAAACTCGGTGGCGCCGGATAGGAAGAATCGGTAGGACCGAGTTTGGCTTAGGGTTTAGGTCATATGTGGATATGGGAAAGTAGTTGAGGGTTTTTGGAGCATATCACTAAGCACATGAAGCAAGAGGCTCATTAAGCAACACCTCATCCCTCCTTGATAGTATTGGCTTTTCCTAAAGACTCAGTGTGATCTTGGATCACTAAAATATAAAATGAAGAGTCTTGAGCTTTTGAGCTTGAGCCAATCCTTTTTCCTTAGCATTTTGAGGGTTCCACTTTCACATCCATGCCATGCCAATCATTGAGCTTTCCTGAAATAATCATCTTGGAATAGCATTAGCTCAATGAGCTATATGTTGTTTTGAATTACCAAAACCACCTAGGGATAGTTGCACTTTCAATCTCCCCCTTTTTGGTAATTGATGACAATATATAGATCAAAGCTTCGACAAATGATAATAAGCATGAAATATATCGTCGCTTTGAGAAGTATGTGATAAGTAAGAGCTCCCCCTAAATTTGTGCATATTTAAAATTTGCTTTGGACTGCAAATGCACAAGAAGTTAGAGTCATGGGTTACTCTTCCATGTCACATACATCTTGGTGGAGCGCTTAAAATGATAAGAATGAAATATATGCACTCATCACCAAGAATAGTGAAAGATCACATAAGATAGATAAGATAATAGCATTAAGCAAGCATTAAGTGTAGCTTATGATCAAACACATGATCATCAATGTATCACAAATAATGACGTAGTATCTCAAGCACTCAAAAGCAAACAAGTTTGAAAAACCACCAAATAAAGCAAGAGAGAAAAGCAACACACTCTCTCTCTCGAAGCCTATGATCTATACATTTTTCTCCCCCTTTGGCAACAAGTTACCAAAAAGTTCCTAGAAAATGCATAGTACTAGATCGACGCCCAGGCTTGATCTTCTGGTGGTGGTGGAGTCCGGATCACTCCATGGACGAAGGCTTCTGTAGACGCTGAAGTAGACGCTGGAGTTGGAGCTGAAGTAGATGCTGGAGCTGGTGGAACTAAGGCTGTAGCTGGTGCTGAGGTGGTGGCTCTTGTGTCAGCAACTAGCACGGCAGACGACCTCGGACCTCGTGGTACTCTGGCAAAGGCATGAGTGGTAGTCCTGCCTCTCCTCTCCTGCATATCATCTTGGAGCTGCTCCACTGCAGTCTGAATCTCCGTTACCTTGACATCCAAGTCATAGAACTTTTGTTCCATGATTATCTCTAGGCTTGCCTGGTTTTGAGTTAGGGTGGCTAGTCCTTGCTCAATCCGCAGGGTGGATGCAATCAGGTAACCAAGCTGCTCTTGTTTGGTCTTCAAGAAATACTCAGATGCCTCCTCTTGAGTTGGCATCTTGGCAGCTTTCTCCTTCCTTGCCTTCTCCTTCTTTGCGTATGCTTGGGCAGATGATGGCTTGTTCTCAGTCATGACAAATTGATTGTCCTCAAAATCTGGACGGATGGGCAGGTGTTCCTTGTCCAACAAATATATGCCCATGCCCATCTTGGAGTTAATGAGCTCCTGGATCTGAGGGGCATATCCGCAACTCCTCTTCTGATCTGCTACAGTCCTTTTGATAGTTTCCACTATGAGGCTCATCACCTTGAACTTCTGAGGCACATCAAATACATGTAGCAAGTTGATAGCATGGCCTCTGATCATCTTGTGATCTCCAGACTTGGGCAATAAGGTGTGCCTCAAGATCCAATTGATAGTTGGCAGCCCTGACAGAAGGTAATGCACAGACCCAAATTTGAAGGTGTCAAGAGCTTCACTAGGAATTTCCTTGTACATATTGGACATAGAGTTATGGTCCATCTTCTTCTTGGCATATATGTCCAAGTCATCATCATGCTCCTCTGGGCATTAATGATCTGTGCCCACTCAGCAACTGTGGATTGGTACCTTGTACCCTCAGACATCCATGTGATCCTCCCATCTGAATAAAAATGTGCTGTGGAGTAGAACTGCATTATAAGCTCCTCATTCCACTTTGTGAGCTTCTGCCCAACAAATTCAGCTACTCCACAAGCTATGAAGCTGTCTTGCACTCCAGGATAGTGCTCCTCATTGTCCTTGATGTACTGCCAGTCAACCCATCTCATATCACAGACTATTGGGTTCTTATCAAGCAGCACTGTCTCATAGAAGTCCTGCTGTTCCTTAGTGTGGAACCTGTAGTCAATAACAGTCCTCCTCCTTGAAGCATACGGGTCTGCTTCTCTCCACTTCCTCAGCCCTGAATCTATCCTGAGCTTCATGTCCTCAGCCACAGGATGCGCATCGTTGTGGTCTGGGATCTTGGGCTTGAGCTTTCTCAGAACTTGCTCTTCATCCTCTTCTTCAGCAATAGTCTCAGGCACTAGGGCCTTGTTCTTCTCAACTGCAGGAATGCTCCTTGTATTCCTCTTTGGTTTTGGCTTGGAGGCAGCTTTGGGCTTAGATGCAGTAGCCCCTGATCTTATGGCATCACCCATCAGCTTGGGTTCCTTGGGTGCTGGTGCAGCTACCTCTTCTTCCTATTCCTCTTCCATGATGGAAGCCTTTCCTAGCACTCTGGCTACGGTCTTCTTGACCCTTTCCTTTCTTTTCTTTCCCTCGGCAGCAACTGGCTCTTTAGGTGCAGGCTTCTCAGTTGAAGCTCTTGCCTTTGACATGGGCTGCCTGCCTGCTGGCCTTTTGATTTTCAGCCCTGGCTTTGTGCCTTGAGCTGGCTCAACTCTCTTTGATGTGGCCTCTTCCTCTGCCACATAATCTTCATCTTCGGAATCAGAAGTTCTCTTCTTCCTCTGTCTGGTGGCAGCTTTTGGCAAGTTGCTAGGGGTGCTCCTGCTGCCCTCATCTGAAGAGCTGGAGGGACTAGTGCCCTCACTCATGTGCACCTGCTGCTCTGACATGTTCTGGCTGTCACTTTGATCAGACATGCTGCAAGCTCTGACTGCTGACCGTGTGAACAGTTTATAGATGAGGTAGAAAAGATGAGCATCACAAAATGCAGAGATTTTTGCAAAAGAATGATCCAAAAACTTAGTTTTAGTTTCCCACTGAAATCATCTCGGATCTACCGATTTTCAAACTCGGTGATACCGAAGCAGTTTTGGAACCTAAACTAGTGAACTCGGTAGGACCGAGTCACAGTTCGGTGGCACCGAGACTGCTAGGGTTTCACAGAGTTCCAAAATCGGTCACACCGATAAGTAATTCTCGGTCAGACCGAGTCTCACTTGTGCAATGGCATAAGCCAAATCGGTGGGACGGAGTTTTTCAACTCGGTGGGTCCGAGATGGTTTCGGCGGAAACCTAACCCTAAAATTTTCGAATCAAAGCTAATCTACGGGCGAATTGACTGGATAGGAGTGTTTCAATCGTGGCAAGAATCATGAAGAACACAATGTGCTAGGAATCGGACGGGGAATAGCACTGTGATCGAGTCCATACCCTAGTTCGGCAGAGACTCGCTACGGCGGCAACGGCGGGGCAGAATTCCCGTTGACGGCGACGGAGACCAGCGACTGGAGGCGGCTGGCGGCGAGAAGACGATCCGGAGACCATGTTGGCAGAGCAGGCTATCGCGCGGGCCAAGGGGTTCGGAGAAATTTCCAAATTTTGCCCGTGACTATATAGCCCGACCCTGTCGGTGTGACCGAGTGGAACAACTCGGTGGCACCGAGATTCATAACTGCAGGTAGTTACTGAAACTCGGTCTGACCGAAATGTTCAAATTGGTTGCACCGAGATCGAAAACCTAGATCAACTTAATGATCTCAGTAGGACCGAAAGTGGGGTATCGGTCAGACCGAGAATCATAAAGAGGTTTTGGAAGTTTAAGTCTATGACGAATCGGGGACTCCGAGCGCTCCTCACACAGAGTGGTTCGAATCTGACTTGATCAAATTTTGTGATGCAGCATGAATAGAGTTTGAGACGAGAAAAGCATAGATAGCTAGAGGAGGTACTTAGGCATTCTTGTCCATCCACTTGGCAAAAGAAAATAAAACCAAACAATCAAAACAACAAGTGGATGTCCTTGAATGAGTAAAATATGCAACCAGCATGCTCACACAATAAGATGGCAAATGAAATATGTGGCAAGGCATGCACAACCAATTCTAGCATCTATCAAGCAATTTGCGATGGCAAGGTCATCTACATATGAGTATATTGACTTAGGAGTCAAGTGAGAACACTTGATCATAGGTCATACTCATCGTTTAAGCTCAAGTGGGGTTACCACTTTTACATAAAGCATTGTTGTGTTCACATCTTTAGAGTTGCTTTAGCTCAAGCCTTAGAGTAAAGCTCCCACTAGATGTGATATCCCCCCTAAGAGGGATGAACTAACCTTGGGTTTTGTCGATGATGACTTCATGTAGATGTTGAAGATGTGGATGCTCAATGTTGATGTAGATCACTTGAAGCTATCCATTTGAGTGAATTGCACTTTCAATACCTACATGTGTTAGTCCCACAAGGAACAAACAAGGATATCCATAGACATAGAGTGATGCACACAAAAGATAATGTCCATGAAAACTTTTAGGTTACCTTGTCCCTTGTCTTACCAACAAGAGGGTTTGTGACTCCTTGAACTAGTGCAAGATGTGGAAGTTGATTGCACTTGTTCTTGCCAAAATGATAAGAGTGAAGTATGTTGGCGGAGTCACCCTCAAGAACTCTCTAGTTCTTCTTCTTTTGGATCCATATCATCTTGATGGGAATCCTTGGAGTTGTAGTCATACTTGATGAAGTGGAACTTGAAGTAGTCTTGGGAATCCACTTGACTAAGGTCTTAGGAGCTTCTTCAAATGCGTCAATTTCCTCTTGAAGCTTGTCCTTGCCTTTTTGCTTGTAGTCTTGTGGTGGAAGATCATCTTGAGCTTGTGTCCCCTTGAAAGAAGTATCATACTTCTCTTGCTGAGGAACAAACTTTGTCTTGGGGTATTGATCTTCTTCCCACTCAACTCCATTGGCATTGAACTTTCGTTCAAAACCAACACCTTGATTCTTCCGGTGCATTCCTTGCTTGCGCACAATTTCCTCGAATTGCTTACTCCTGGCAAGGCTTTTGTACACTCCTTTCTCTATAATTCCCTTCAATAAACTATTTTCTTGCTCAAGTGTAACTTGGCTAAGAGAATCCTTAGTGGAATCAAGAGAACTACTAGAAGCAACAATATTGGATTTAGCATGACCATTGTTACTGCTAGAGGAAGAATCTTTCTTGTTCTTTTTTACTAGACTTGACTTGAGGCATGTAAGTGGATAAGAGTAAACGCTTGGCAATGTAAGAAGAGCTTTTCTTGCGGAGATCATCATTGATTGCTTTTAAGAACTCATGCTCTTGCTCAAGATTGATCTTTTCAAAGCGTAATTTCTCATGAGCTCTTAAAAGTTCTCGATGATCTTGGAAGATAGTTTCATGAGCTAACTTAAGAGTGTTTAGTTCTTTAGTTAGAGCCTCAATCTTCTCCTTATCATTGTCATTCGTTTTATCTTGATTAGCATGTTTAATTGACGTTTCATCATAGTATTCATCACTAGAGTTGTCAACAAGCAAATCATCACCTAACAAGTCATCCTCATCACTATTGAAATCAACATACTCGGGGTGTGTTACCTTAGGACCTTTGGCCATGAAGCATCTTCCAATTCCTTCATTTGGTGAGTCAAATATGTCGTAGGAGTTGGTTGACACAAGTGCTAGACCGGCAACACCTTCATCTTGAGTATCTTCGGAGTCGGAGTGATAACTTCTCTCGGAGTGGCTGTCGGAGTCGGAGCCCGATACCCATTCACCAACATGAGCTTGATGTCTTCGTCTTGTGTAGCTCCTTGATGATTTTTCCTTCCTTTCCGAATCCTTGCTTCTCCGTGAGTATCTTCGTTCATAACGATCATCTCTACTCCTCCTCTCTCTTGGTGGTGATTCTTTGCTTCTTCTTTTTGGAGAATCTTCTCTTCTCTTGTAGGGAGCCGTACACTCATTGGAATAGTGTCCGAGTCTTCCACAACTGTAGCAGTTTCGCTCTCGACTAGAAGATCTTTTGTCATTGTAGGACCTTGACTTGAAGCTTCTATCTTTGCTTCTACTCTTGTAGAACTTGTTGAAGTTCTTCACCATTAAGCTCAATTCTTCATTGAAGTCTTGTTTCTCACTTGATGATGTAGGGGCTTCACATGAGGCTTTATAGGCACCACTTGATTTGTTGTGAAGTTCCTCTTTATCCTTAAGTGACATCTCATGAGCAACAATTCTTCCAATCACCTCCGTTGGCTTGAGATCTTTGTAATTGGGCATCATTTGGATTAATGTGCACACGGTATCATATTTTCCATCCAAGGCTCTTAGAATCTTCTTGATGATGAATCTGTCGGTCATCTCTTCACTTCCTAAGCCGGCAATCTCATTTGTGATGAGAGCAAGCCTAGAGTACATTTCAGCGACACCTTCACCATCCTTCATCTTGAACTTGTCAAGTTGGCTTTGAAGCACATCCAACTTGGATTCCTTGACGGAGTCGGTACCTTCGTGCATATCAATCAAAGTGTCCCAAATTTCCTTTGCATTCTCAAGATGGCTGATTTTGTTGAATTCTTAGGGGCACAATCCGTTGAAGAGAATATCACAAGCTTGAGCATTGTATTGCAACCTCTTCAACTCATCCGCGGTAGCTTCACGGTTTGGTTCTCTCCCATCAAAGAAGTCACCTTGCAAACCAACACACACAATAGCCCAAACGGCGGGGTTATGTCCAAGAATATGCATTTTCATTTTATGCTTCCAACTAGCAAAATTAGTACCATCAAAGTAGGGACCTATACGGTGGTAATTTCCCTCGCTAGACGCCATACTCTCCTAGGTTGTGAAACCAAGGCTATGACCACCAAAGCTATGGAGATCAAAGCAAATGGAGACCAAAGCTCTGATACCACTTGTAGGATCGAGAGTATGTCTAGAGGGGGTGATTAGACTACTTGACCAAATAGAAACTTAACCTTTTCCCAATTTTAGTTCTTGGTAGATTTTAGCTATTTTAGGACAAGTCAAGCAATCATCACACAGTTCAAGCAAGCATGCAAAGAGTATATTGGCAGCGGAAAGTAAAGCATGCAACTTGCAAGAATGTAAAGGGAAGGGTTTGGAGAATTCAAACGCAATTGGAGACACGGATGTTTTTCCCGTGGTTCGGATAGGTGGTGCTACCCTACATCCACGTTGATGGAGACTTCAACCCACAAAGGGTAACGGTTGCACGAGTCTACACAGGGCTCCACCCACAAAGGGTAACGGTTGCGAGAGTCCACACAGGGCTCCACCCACGAAGGGTCCACGAAGAAGCAACCACCCACAAAGGGTCCACGAAGAAGCAACCTTGTCTATCCCACCATGGCCATCGCCCACACAGGACTTGCCTCACTAGCGGTAGATCTTCACAAAGTAGGCGATCTCCTTGCCCTTACAAACTTCTTGGTTCAACTCCACAATCTTGTCGGAGGCTCCCAAGTGACACCTAGCCAATCTAGGAGACACCACTCTCCAAGAAGTAACAAATGGTGTGTAGGTCATGAACTCCTTGCTCTTGTGCTTCAAATGATAGTCTCCCGAACACTCAACTCTCTCTCATAGGATTTGGATTTGGTGGAAAGAAGATTTGAGTGGAAAGCAACTTGGGAAGGCTAGAGATCAAGATTCATATGGTAGGAATGGAATATCTTGGTCTCAACACATGAGTAGGTGGTTCTCTCTCAGAACATACGAGTTGGAATGGTGTATGTGTTCTGATGGCTCTCTCCTCGAATGAAGAGGAGGTGGAGGGGTATATATAGCCTCCACACAAAATCCAACCGTTACACAGTTTTCCAATCTCGGTGGGACCGAATCAACAAACTCGGTCGGACCGAAAATGTAAACCTAGTGACCGTTAGAGATTTTCGGTGGGACTGACATGCAACTCGGTAGGACCGATATGGTTAGGGTTTGGGCATAACGTAATCTCGGTGAGACCGATTACACAAACTCGGTGAGACCGAATTTGGTAATTAGCTAACTAGAGAGTTGGTCAGGAAAACTCGGTGGGACCGATTTGCTCTTTCGGTGAGACTGAAAAGTTACAAAGGGGAAACACTGAATTTACATTGCAATCTCGGTGGGACCGATTCGCTCTTTAGGTGAGACTGAAAAGTTACGAAGGGGAAACAGAGAGTTTGCAATCCCATCTCGGTGAGACCGAGATCCCTATCGGTAGAACCGAATTGCTAGGGTTTGGCAGTGGCTAATGACAAGTGAAACTCGATGGCGCCGGATAGGAAGAATCGGTAGGATCGAGTTTGGCTTAGTGTTTAGGTCATATGTGGATATGGGAAAGTAGTTGAGGGGTTTTGGAGCATATCACTAAGCACATGAAGCAAGAGGCTCATTAAGCAACACCTCATCCCTCCTTGATAGTATTGGCTTTTCCTAAAGACTCAATGTGATCTTAGATCACTAAAATATAAAATGAAGAGTCTTGAGCTTTTGAGCTTGAGCCAATCCTTTTTCCTTAGCATTTTGAGGTTCCACTTTCACATCCATGCCATGCCAATCATTGAGCTTTCCTGAAATAATCATCTTGGAATAGCATTAGCTCAATGAGCTATATGTTGTTATGAATTACCAAAACCACCTAGGGATAGTTGCACTTTCAGTAACGGTCCTGCAAAAATATTACAAGACCAAGGAATTGTTCTTTGATAAAAACAATATGTTTACTAAAATAAACTTTAGATGGATACCACCTGACTCGTCCGGACAGTAAATGAGTTGGCTGCGGCATGAGCCAGTGCGGACAGGGATGTCGGCACCGGTATTGTAAACCGGCACAGACGGGAGAATCGGCTGCGACGCTGTAGGCCGGCGCAAACACGTGAGTCGGCCGCAGGCGCGGACAGATGTAAACCGAACAGCGGGGGTGGCGATTTGCACGTGTATCCGTCGAGCAACATGGCACAGAAGAAAACCAGTGTAAAATTATGCTGGCGCGCGCTCCATATCCATGGCATAACTATACCACGGTCATGGATAATTATCCTGATGTTTGAACAAGAGATGATCTGGTCATATCGCCATAAATAGTAAGCCATTGTCCTGTTTTTCTTGGACAATATATGACTTGTGCGTACGTCCGCCGGAACACACGCGACGCGTCGGCCATGCCAGAGCTGCAGTAGTGGGGGAACGGCCAGGTCAACCCAGGCTGGTTTGACCCAGTTGTGGATGTAGTACGTAGACTTGGCAAGATGTGCTAGTATGGTAACTAGACTTTTGGATTTGTTGGATGCATGTAGATGTAGCACTGATGGTCGTCCCGTGAGTTGTTGTTTGTTTCAACTTTCTCAGGTTGTTGACTTGCTTTTGGCAGTTGATGTACCAGTCCGTCTCGGGATTGATTTTTCTAGCCGCAATTTGATGGTAGTGGCCCGCGGTTTGACAACGGCCACCTCAACAAACAAATGACTGCCACCTTGGCAATTTTCCCGTGATAGAGAATCCCGTCGGCCCGTACTTCTAGCAGCACCCCTGGAATCAATCTGGTTTCGGATTAGACTGCCTGTCGGTCTTGTCAACTCGGCGAATTCGCTGGTTTCCTCGTTGGAGCTTGGTCCTCCTTGGTCCCGGCGCCTTCCAGCAAGACACCAAGATCGATCTGGCTCAGATTTCTTAATTGTACAGGGAACAACGCCTGTCGGTCTCGGTGGATTGTAGGATGGCAGTAGCAAACGCACATAAGCGTAGCAATCCTAAGTCTTCTTGAACCTTAACCTTGTACTATCCGCTCCAAAAGTTAATCACGATTCAACGATGAATTTTACCGGCTCTACTCAAAGTTACCCTATGCCGGGTTATCCTGCTTGCCTCTTCTTCTTCTTCTTCATCTAGTCAACTGCGAGCTTATCGATCCATATGAGAGATCCCTCCAAGAACTCAACACCACCATACGCAGGCCTCACGGTGGGCGCCAACTGTCGTGGAATTGTCATGGCAGATGTCCTTAGTGTCAGGACTTAGTCGCGAGGCCAACACATCTATGTGGTAGCTTGAGAGGGGTTGAGCGGGACGAGAGACGCGATGTTTTACCCAGGTTCGGCCCCTCACGGTCGAGGTAAAAGCCTACATCCTGCTTCATTGATATTGATGATGATGATCACGGTTACAAGAGTGCTCTATCTCGAGAGTTATTTTCTAAACCTAACTTGTCCCACTTGTGGCACTTGTCAATCTTGTCCCTCTCGGGGTGCCCTGCCCCTCCTTATATATGTCAAAGTCTCCGCTGCGTGCCTCATCTTCGATGGAACTGAATATCCCTACTGGAAGAATAAGATGCGTATGCATCTTGAAGCCATTGATGTCGACCTCCGGTATGTCGTCAAGAATGGTGTTCCCAAGACTGGTGAAGGTCTCACCCCTGCTGATGTCAAGAAGTTCGTTCAACTGGATTCTACTACCAAGAACATCATCTGTGTTCATCTGACCAAAGGACAGTATGGCCGTGTGAGTGCTCTGGAAACATCGAAGCTAGTCTGGGACTGGCTCTCCAAGGTCAACGAAGGTGTCTCAACCCAGAGAGATCAAAGGATCAGTGTCCTTCGCAACCTCTTCAACCGCTTCAAGAGAAACGACAATGAGAATGTTCAGCTCACGTTTGATGGCCTCACTGACATCACAAATGAGCTTCAAGCTCTCGGCGCTACTGAGATCACCAAGCATGAAATCGTCAAGATGCTCCTGAGATCACTTGATAGCTCGTTTGACACCCTAGCCCTGATGATTCAAGAACGCCCTGACTTCAGGACACTCGATCCGTCTGACATACTTGAAAGGCTCAACACACATGAGTTTCGGCTTTCTGAAAAAAGAGATATCTATGGTCCCAACTTTGGCCGAACTCGCGCCTTGAAGGCAAAAGCTGTTTCCTCATCTGAAGAAGAATCCGACTGCAGTTATGATGATCCTGGAGATATTGGAAAGGAGCTTGCTATGCTAGTGAAGAAGTTCCAGAAGTTCACTAGGAAGAAAGGCTTCAGAAAGTCCTCACGATCAAGCTCAAGGAATGATGAAGCTTCTGCTCATGACTACAAGAAGAGAACATGCCACAAATGCAAGAAACCTGGCCACTACATCTCTGAGTGTCCATAGTGGGACAATGAGAACAAGAAGAAAAAGAAGAGCAATGAGTATGATCCTGACGACAAGAAGAAGAAGAAATACTCAAAGTCTTCTTTCAAGTCCTCCTCAAAGTCTTTATCACACAAGAAGAGCTCATCTGGCAAGGCATGTGCATTTGTTGGCAAGGAAATGGATTCAGAGGAGGAGTCTGCTTCTGAGGAGGCGGAGGTGGAGTCTGAGGAGGAGTCTGATTCTGGCGTTGCGAGTCTGGCTACATCATACGTTGCCAAGTCCATCTTCAACACTGAAGACAATGACTCCGTCACCGACACCGATGCAAATGACAAGGACTACTCAGCTCCTACCTACTGCTTCATGGCACGCGGTGCCAAGGTAAACACACGCACTACTCACTATCAAACTTCTAGTGAATATGACTCTGATTGTGGTTCTAAAACCAGCTACAAAACACTTGCTAAAATTGCAACTAAACAACAGAAAGCTATGGAACATATTCAAAAACTGTTAGACAAAAGCGATGACCTGTTAGACGTCGAAATGACTCGATCTCAGTCCTTAATTGAAGACATAAAAAATCTACACGTTAAGTATGAGGAACTTGAAAGTCGTCACGAAACACTCTCAACAACTCATGAAAAGCTTTCCTATGATTATCTTCAAAGAAAGCAAGATCTTGAGAAATTGAGAGCGGATCATGAAGATCTTCAAAAGGAAAACGAGTCACTTCGCGCCAAACAGATCAGTACCGCTCAGGAAGGATTTGAACCACCATGTCTTAAATGTATTGAGCATGACAACGCTACTTCTGTTGCTGGTTTTTCTACTGCTGCTACCATTGCAATATCTTCAACTGCTGATGTGCCAACTAACCCCTCTGCTGAGGATGCCACTTCTATTGCTGATGAGAGTGCTAGGTTGAAGACATTGCTTGAAACAGGGATGTTCAAAAGTCTGAAAGGGCATCAGACACTATGTGATGTCCTCAAAAGGCAGATCCTGAACCAAAACCCTAGGAAAGAGGGTGTTGGGTTTGAAAGGAAAATGAATGCTGATGGCTCTTACTGGAAACCTGAGCAGTACCCCAAAAACCACATGGGTTGCTGCAAAGGGACCTTCAGTGGATCCATCCACCCTATCTGGCTTCACTTGTGCTAATCCCATTGTTATTGATGAATCCTTTGATGCAAACTATAAACTGTTTAAGAATCAGAAGGGTGAAGTGTTTGCCAGGTATATTGGTACTAATTGCAGGAATTGACCGCCTATGAAGAAGGTCTGGGTGCCGAAAAGGTGTTTGGAGAATCTTCCTGTGAATGTCGTCATGACACCGCATGTGAATAAGACAAACCCCAGACCACAGGCTTCATACGGTCCAAAGGCTTCATACAGACAGACGACTCACCTGAGTCGCACTAACGCAAATGTTTTGCAGGGAAGCCATACTCAGGCCTATGAATATGAGCGCGTTTCATCAAACCGCCATGTTCATAAGACCAAGAACTATTTTTCTTATTCTTATGAGTACTATTGTCCACCTGCAAGATTTTTTGCTAGGGCTCCAAAGCCAAAGTTCTCAGATGCTGCACATAGACTCATTGCTTCAAAGCCACCCTTGAAGATGTGGGTGGCTAAGAAAGCTTAACTCTCTTTTGCAGGGAAAGGTCTCCAGCCAAAAACAAAAATCTTCTTAAGCTATTGCTGGGGACCTTAAACATCTTGTAGGGCGCAAGATCAAATGCCCAAATGGTCTTATTATGTATTTTGTTCCTGAGTCGCTTGCTACTTGCCCTATCAGTCCTAACCTCGATCTAAGCTTTCATAATCCGCTTGCTCGTCAAATGTTTTTGCTTCACAATTCTCTTCGTGAAGCCTATCCCCCTAACTGCACTGTAGGGTACGACACCAGCTGCTTCAGAATGGATTATTGATAGTGGGTGTACTAATCACATGACTGGCAAGTGAAGCCTTCTTATGGACTCAACCTTACGTCCATCTGACAAAAGTCACATCACATTTGCTGACACTGGTAAAAGTAAGGTATTGGGTCTAGGTAGAGTTGCAATCTCAAAGGATCAACACATGGATAAAGTAATGCTTGTTGAATCCCTTGGTTTCAACTTAATGTCTATCTCAATGCTTTGCGATTTAAACATGATTGTGATGTTTGGAAAATATCGTTGCCTTGTTCTAATGGAATCTGACAAGTCTCTAGTGTTTGAAGGGTATCGGAAAGATGATTTGTACGTGGTAGATTTCTCAGCAGGACCACAGCTTGCCATATGTCTTCTAGCAAAAGCTTCAGAATGCTGGCTCTGGCATCGGAGGCTAGGGCATGCTGGCAAGAGGAACTTGCACACTCTTGCAAGAAAGAAGCATGTCATAGGCATCGAGGGCATCAAGTTCAAGAAGGATCACTTATGCGGTGCCTGTGAAGCAAGAAAGATGACGAGGGCCAAGCATCCCTCGAAGACAATCATGACAACGACTCAACCCTTCGAACTGCTCCACATGGACCTTTTCGGTCCCACTCATTACTCAAATCTTACTACTACTGCTTGTGTCTATGGCTTTGTCATTGTTGCTGATTATTCAAGATATACTTGGGTGCATATAATCCTTTACAAGACTGAAGTGCAGGATGTCTTCAGATGCTTCGCGAATCAAGCCATGAACAACTATGGCGTCAAGATAAAGCACATCAGAAGTGACAATGGCACTGAATTCAAGAACACTGGGCTAGATACATATCTTGATACTTTGGGCATCACACATGAATTCTCAGCTCTGTACACGCCACAGCAGAATGGCGTCATCGAACGCAAGAACAGAACACTTATTGAGATGGCTCGGACGATGCTTGATGAATACAAGACTCCAAGAAAATTCTGGCCTGAAGCCATTGATACTGCATGCCATATCATCAGCCGTGTTTTGTCTTCACAAGCTTCTGAACAAGACATCCTATGAGCTCCTTACTGGCAAGAAGCCAAATGTCACTTACTTTAGAGTATTTGGTGCCAGGTGCTGGATCAAGGATCCACATCACACTTAAAAATTTGCACCAAAAGCACATGAAGGTTTTATGCTTGGATATGGAAAGGATTCGCACTCCTACAGAGTCTTCAACCTCTTTCACTACAAAGTGGTTGAAACTGTGGATGTGCGGTTCGATGAGACTAACGGCTCGCAAAGAGAGCACTTGCCAAATGTGCTAGATGAAGTTCCATCCAGTGAATCAATCAAACTTATGGGAACTGGAGAAATCATACCATCTGAAGCTTAGCCTGAAGAGGAACTTATCATCTGCGCACCTGATCAACCTGAAGACAATGCTCAGCCTGAAGACAATCCTTCTAACGATGAAAATGATCAACAAGAGAAAGATCTTCGTCCTGTACATCCTCGTGTTGCAAATGAAGTGCAGATTGAGAGAATAATTGATAGCATCAATGCACGAGGTCCAGTCACTTGTTTAAAGGAAACACAGCTAGCAAATTTCTGTGGACACTTCGCATTCGTCTCAATATCTGAACCCAAGAAAGTTGATGAAGCCTTCATGGAACCTGAATGGATTCAAGCTATGCAAGAAGAGCTTCAACAGTTTGAGCTGAATAATGTATGGGAGCTGGTTAAGCGTCCTGATCCTCGCAAGCACAATATAATAGGCACCAAATGGATATACCGCAACAAGCAAGATGAGCATGGTCAAGTTGTCAGAAACAAGGATCGTCTCGTTGCTCAAGGATACACTCAAGTTGAAGGGATTGACTTCGATGAGACATTTGCTCCTGTGGCTAGACTTGAAGCCATACGCATACTGCTGGCCTATGCAAATCATCATAACATTCTTCTGCATCAAATGGATGTGAAGAGCGCTTTTCTCAATGGTAAGATTTATGAAGAAGTGTATGTTGCACAACCGCCTGGCTTTGAAGATCCAAAACATCCTGACATGGTGTACAAGCTCAACAAGGCACTGTATGGCCTCAAACAAGCCCCTAGGGCTTGGTATGACACACTCAAAGACTTCCTGAAGAGCAAAGGATTCAAACCTGGTTCCCTCGACCCCACTCTCTTCACGAAGACATATGATGGTGAACTGTTTGTGTGCCAAATATATGTGGATGACATTATCTTCGGCTGCACCAATCAAAAATACACTGACGAGTTTGGATATATGATGCAAGAGCAATATCAGATGTCCATGATGGGTGAGCTGAAGTTCTTCCTTGGTCTTCAAATACATCAGCAACGCAACGGCATCTTTATATCTCAAGAGAAATACCTCAAAGATTGCCTGAAGAAATTTGGAATGCAAGATTGCAAAGGCTTCACGACGCCAATGCCAGCCAAACATCATCTGGGTCCCGACGACAATGGTAAAGAGTTTGATCAAAAGGTATATCGCTCCATGATTGGTTCATTGCTTTATTTATGTGCATCTAGGCCAGATATCATGCTTAATGTTTGCATGTGTGCCCGGTTCCAAGCGGCACCAAAAGAATCGCATCACTTAGCTGTGAAGCGAATTCTCAGATATTTGGCTCACACCCCAACACTAGGATTATGGTATCCAAAGGGCTCAGAGTTTGATCTAGTTGGATTCTCGGATGTTGATTATGCTGGTGACAAGGTGGATCGCAAGTCTACATTAGGCACATGTCATTTTCTGGGACGATCACTTGTATGTTGGTCTTCAAAGAAGCAGAACTGTGTATCTCTCTCCACTGCTGAATCTGAATACATTCCTGCTGGATCTTGCTGCGCTCAGCTTCTCTGGATGAAGCAAACACTCAAAGACTATGGCATTCACCTGAAGCAAGTGCCACTCTACTGCAACAACGAAAGCGCCATCAAGATTGCCAACAACCCAGTTCAGCACTCGAAGACAAAGCACATTGAAATTCATCATCACTTTCTCACATATCATGTTGTGAAGGAAGATATTGATATCATACATGTCAACACTGAAGAGCAATTGGCAGATATCTTCACCAAGCCCTTGGATGAGAAGAGGTTTTGCAAGTTACGGTGTGAGCTAAATATCTTGGAATCCTCAAATGTCTTGTGATCAGGCACACATCCTAACACTTATGCATGTTGATGACTTAGATGTGCAACACACGAAGTAAAGTATATCTTCAATCAATGAAGACTTACATTCTGAGTGTGAATACATTAACATGGAATTTGACTTCGGAGCACCACGATAATTGTGCGCCGTGTCTGGGTCTAATACTTCCTATACGGTGGGTAACGCCACCACCAAATTCTTCTGTTTGAAGTGTTTTACCCATGGCGTTACATTTGCTATGTCTTCACATTTGGTTGTCTTCAATTTCAACTTGTCTTCATGATTATCTTCACTATGTTGACTTGATTGTCTTCTGATATATACATACTAGTGTTCTGTCCTCTACAACATTCACTTATAGCTATGTCTTCCTTGTTGAATCTTTTGAACTAAGTGAATGTGATCAGACCCTAATCTCTCTATGCTTTATACCTCAAACTCTATCGATCCAAATCATATGCATTCTATTGAAACTGTCGAATGTCTTCTCTGCGTCCTTGACAGCAGAAGATACAGAGACAAACATTAAGTCCGTTTTCAATGCTAATATCTTCACCTGAACCCGGGAGAAGTGGGAACGACCCCCCGACAATCCAGGCGTGCGTGGGAACGTGGAACAACCTCCGATAGGTTGCATGATAGCCACGTGTCCTTCAGATGTGAATCGCCAGGGGCACCTGTGTAATAACACTGTGCCGTCCCTATCCCTATAAATACATGCCTCACCACAGTCATTATCCCTTCTTCCACTCTCGCACAAACCCTAGCGCCACCGCTAGCCCTCGACGACGCCAGCGACGAAGCGCTTAGCTGTCGCGACCTCACCGACGCCGTCTTCACGCCGGCCGCGGACATTGTCTTCTCCGCCGTTGCCACA